>NC_085024.1:2941954-2956954 GCF_963692335.1 Osmerus eperlanus
AGGACATGAGAGAGAGGGAGAGAGATGAGAGAGAGACACAGAAGTGTTGTACATAGCCCAGTTCTCTGGTGCCGTCCCAGCTTCTGACTGTGTGTGTGTCTCCAGACTCATGTCATCACATTGATTTCACTTCACAGGAAATGTACGAGAGACAGAGGGATCCATGGCCATCTGACAGCCACCCTACCTCGTTTTGACTAAACCAGGACAGCTCTCCTTCCTGTGGACTCCTGACGCCTGCAGTTTGAGGAGAACATGAGAGAGGACTCCCTCACATCAAACAGCAGACACATCAGCTGAGGAACGACCGACAGTTAGGCTTCTCATTTGACACAATTAGAAGACAAATGAGTGCAAGCAGTCATTAAAACCCTGTTTGCATGATGTTTAGTGTATGTAAATGCCCCAGGGGAGGGAGCAGGCTGGTGTCACCTAGACAGGGATGTCTGATGGATTTGTGTTAAAGAGGCAGACATATAGATTTCAAGGACTGCGACTGTCTTGGTTAACTGATATCATGACTTGAATAAGGGGGGGAAAAGGAGGAGTTCCAGTTCACCTGATTTACGACCGTTAGTAGAGGTCTTTCGAAAAAGGATGAAAGCCAGATAGGGCTTGTTTCACGCTGTAAGAAGGACTGTGAGCGTTCACTAGTTTTCAACAATCTGTTTGAGACTGCAAGCTATGGTATGGCTTAGGGGTTAGAGCATCTGACTGCAGGTCACAGGTTCAAATCCCCTTGCACTGTACGATAGGATGGAAGTGTCTGCTGAATGAATATGTTACTATTATCGTCCAGACTTGCAGTTTTCCTCTCCAAACCCAGTTGTAAGACACATGCTCCCAGACGTGGGGAGCTCAACATTAGCATCTGGCTTCACAACAACCCAGCCACACTCCAGCTGTTCCTGAGGCTCTTAATGATATCAGATTGGAAACTGGCCCCCCTCACCTAGATGAATACAGTAAACTTCTGTAAACTGAAGTCAAACTAAGTACAGCGTGGGGTTGATCTTGTGATCACCGTGAACTCTGCTTGAATAATCCACCTTTGATGTTGGAGAAGGAGAGAAGGGCTCATCGGTGTGGGAACATGACGAGCACCACCACTTAGCCATCACACACCCAGACGTCACACTTACACTTACTGAGACACACACTCTTACTGAGACACACACACACACACTTACTGAGACACACACACACGGGGACACACACACACACACACACACACACACAGGGACACACACACACTTACTGAGACACACACACACACGGACACACACACTTACAAATACAAGTACACACAGGCGCTTACTATGACACATAGACACACACACATATAGACACATTCAGTATGGAGTACATTTACATTTAGTAGACACTCTTATCCAGAGCGACTTACAGTACAGACATTCCCCCCGAAGCAAGTGCCTTGCCCAAGGACACAACGTCATTTTGGAACGGCGGGGAATCGAACTGGCAACCTTCAGATTACTAGCCCAACTCCCTCACCGCTCAGCCATCTGACTCTGAGTACTGTAACTTCAAAGCAACCCCAGAGCAGATTGTTGTTCAACACGCAGTCAGAAGATGTTTCTTCAAACTCTTCTGTGACTCTCTACTCTGCATGAATGACTCTGTCATGGCAGGGTGCAGGAGGGGGGTTGCTGGGAGGGGTGTGTGTGTGGAGGGGTGTGTGTGTGGAGGGGTGTGTGTGTGTGTGTGTGTGTGTGTGTGTGTGTGGAGGTGTGTGTGTGTGGAGGGGTGTGTGTGTGGAGGTGTGTGTGTGTGTGTGTGTGGAGGTGTGTGTGTGTGTGTGGAGGGGTGTGTGTGGAGGGGCGTGTGTGTGGAGGGGTGTGTGTGTGTGTGTGTGTGTGTGTGAGAGGCTAGCTCATTAAAGCAGCAGTGAAAGCCTGAACAGAGAGACAGGAGAAAGACTTGCTCTTGAATGGTTGCTCTGACAACATGATTTGCATTCTGTAATTAACTGTCTGTCTTGGTCTCTGTTTGCCCCTTCCTCCTTCAGCCCCTCCCGGCTCCCCCCCTCCTTCCTCCTTCAAGCCCCTCCCTGCTCCTTCCTTCCTCCTTCAGCCCCTCCCTGCTCCCCCCCTCCTTCCTCCTTCAGCCCCTCCCTGCTCCTTCCTTCCTCCTTCAGCCCCTCCCTGCTCCTTCCTTCCTCCTTCAGCCCCTCCCTGCTCCTTCCTTCCTCCTTCAGCCCCTCCCTGCTCCTTCCTTCCTCCTTCAGCCCCTCCCTGCTCCCCCCTCCTTCCTCCTTCAGCCCCTCCCTACTCCTTCCTTCCTCCTTCAGCCCCTCCCTGCTCCTTCCTTCCTCCTTCAGCCCCTCCCTGCTCCCCCCTCCTTCCTCCTTCAGCCCCTCCCTGCTCCTTCCTTCCTCCTTCAGCCCCTCCCTGCTCCTTCCTTCCTCCTTCAGCCCCTCCCTGCTCCTTCCTTCCTCCTTCAGCCCCTCCCTGCTCCTTCCTTCTTCCTTCAGCCGCTCCTGCTCCTTCCTTCCTCCTTCAGCCCCCTCCCTGCTCCTTCCTTCCTCCTTCAGCCCCTCCATGCTCCCCCCCTCCTTCCTCCTTCAGCCCCCTCCTTGCTCCCCCCCTCCTTCCTCCTTCAGCCCCTCCCTACTCCTTCCTTCCTCCTTCAGCCCCCTCCCTGCTCCTTCCTTCCTCCTTCAGCCCCTCCCTGCTCCTTCCTTCCTCCTTCAGCCCCTCCCTGCTCCTTCCTTCCTCCTTCAGCCCCTCCCTGCTCCTTCCTTCTCTCCTTCAGCCCCTCCCTGCTCCCCCCTCCTTCCTCCTTCAGCCCCCTCCCTGCTCCCCCCCTCCTTCCTCCTTCAGCCCCTCCCTGCTCCCCCTCCCTTCCTCCTTCAGCCCCTCCCTGCTCCCTTCCTTCCTCCTTCAGCCGCCTCCCTGCTCCCCCCTCCTTCCTCCTTCAGCCCCTCCCTGCTCCTTCCTTCCTCCTTCAGCCCCTCCCTGCTCCTTCCTTCCTCCTTCAGCCCCTCCCTGCTCCCCCCTCCTTCCTCCTTCAGCCCCTCCCTGCTCCCCCCTCCTTCCTCCTTCAGCCCCTCCCTGCTCCCCCCTCCTTCCTCCTTCAGCCCCTCCCTGCTCCTTCCTTCCTCCTTCAGCCCCTCCCTGCTCCCCCTCCTTCCTCCTTCAGCCCCTCCCTGCTCCTTCCTTCCTCCTTCAGCCCCTCCCTGCTCCTTCCTTCCTCCTTCAGCCCCTCCCTGCTCCCCCCCTCCTTCCTCCCTCCCTCCCTTCCCACACACACATCAAAACATACACACACTCACCGTCACTTCTCTGCTGGGGCTACACTCTGGCGATACCAGGTCCAGGAATTAGGTCTGTGTTGCCCTGGTAACAGGTCTTTATCAAGACCAACACACCGAGTTGGAAAAGAAGCAGACGTCTGTCAAAAGTGTGTGTGTGTGTGTATGAGTGTGTGTCTTTGTGTGTGTGAGTGTGTGTGTGTGTGTGAGTGGGGGGGGGGTGACATGCAATTATGTGCCAATCACAAGGCTGTGTTTTGCAATTTAGTTTTATGAAAAAGAATGTTTGGCTTATGTAGACAGAGATATGGATGGAAAGGGAGGGAGATTTGAGGAAGGAGAAGGGGAGGAGAAGAGGAGAGGAGGAGAGGGGGAGGAGAAGAGGAGAGGAGGAGGAGAAGAGGAGAGAGGGAGGAGAAGAGGAGAGAGGGAGGAGAAGTGGAGAGAGGGAGGAGAAGTGGAGAGGGGGAGGAGAAGAGGAGAGGAGGAGAAGAGGAGAGGGAGGAGAAGAGGAGAGGGGGAGGTGAAGAGGAGAGAGGGAGGAGAGAGGGAGGACAGGAATGAGAGGGAGGACAGGGGAGAAGAGGGGGAGGAGAGGGGAGAGGGGGAGGAGAGGGGGAGGAGAGGGGAGAGGCGGAGGAGAGGGGAAGGAGAGGGTAGAGGCGGAGGAGAGGGGAAGGAGAGGGGATAGGTGGCAGTAGAGTACAGGAAAGACAGGGGGGGGGCTGAAAGTTTGTAGCTTCACTGGCAATTATTGAAAATAATAAAAAATTGCCTTCTTTGACATGGTCTGACATGATATTATACCTGCTGTGTTCCTTTTTCAACTTTCACCAAAGCGAGGTTGAACAAACTGTAACTATATTACTGTTATTTTGACAGATTTAAAGAAACTAGACCAACTTATATGCATTTGATTATTATGTTTTATGTTAACTGTGTGCACCTGTCCACCAAAGTAAATTCCTTGTTTGTGTACACTTACTTTGCGAATGAACACATTTCTGATTCTGATGTGTGGATGTGTGTGTGTTTACTTCTGGATTTGTATGGGCGCTTGTGTGTTTGGGTGTATGTCTATGTGTGTCTATGTGTGTCTGTGTGTAGGTGTGCATGTAGGTGTGTTTGTCAGTGGGTGTATGTCCATGTGTCTATGTGTCAGTGTCGGTATGTGTCTGTGTGTGTAGGGTAGATGTGTGTGTGTAGTGTATGTGTGTGTGTAAGTGTGTGGGTGTGTGCATGTGTGTAGGTGTGTGTGTGTGTGTGTGGGGGGGGGGGTTCCAGACATCAGTATGCTCTCTGTTAGCTACATTATAAACACTCCTATTAGAGTCTCTGTGAAACCTGAACACACATTGTCTCTCTCTCTCTCTTTTTCTTTATTTCCCTCTCTCTCTCTTTTTCTTTATTTCCCTCTCTCTCTCTCTCTCTCTCTCTCTCTCTCTCTCTCTCTCTCTCTCTCTCTCTCTTTATTTCTCTCTCTCTCTCTCTCTCTCTCTCTCTCTCTTTCATTGTCAGTCTCTCCATTTGTCTCTCTCTGCTCTCCCCTCCTCCCTCTCAATTCATCACTACTTTAGCATTTAAATTGCTGTGATTATACCCCCCAGCCGTGCTGAAAGACCCGTACTGTATTTTGTCTGGCCAGGCAACGGAGGAAAAAACCCCTGGCAAGCCGTATCCAGGCTTGGCATGCATCCACACCTATGTCACCACAGGCAAGTCCCATGGCTTGCAGGAGATTTACCCTGGTGTAAGGTTGGCGTTCATATACCTTCCACCGCCATGAGGAGAAGAATTCCTCAATGGGGTTTAGGAAAGGGGAGTACGGTGGAAGGCAAAGATTGAAAAACTCTCTAACCTGGAGCTCTGTGAAAACTCACATTGTCCCAAACAACAACATAGATGGGATGCTCATCCTGCTGCCCTCTGAGCATCTCGCATGTGATTGAGGAAAATGAGGAGCTGGTGAGTGTTGTAGGGCCCCAGGTTGGCATGAGGAGCTGGTGAGTGTTGTAGGGCCCCAGGTTGGCATGAGGAGCTGGTGAGTGTTGTAGGGCCCCAGGTTGGCATGAGGAGCTGGTGAGTGTTGTAGGGCCCCAGGTTGGCATGAGGAGCTGGTGAGTGTTGTAGGGCCCCAGGTTGGCATGAGGAGCTGGTGAGTGTTGTAGGGCCCCAGGTTGGCATGAGGAGCTGGTGAGTGTTGTAGGGCCCCAGGTTGGCATGAGGAGCTGGTGAGTGTTGTAGGGCCCCAGGTTGGCATGAGGAGCTGGTGAGTGTTGTAGGGCCCCAGGTTGGCATGAGGAGCTGGTGAGTGTTGTAGGGCCCCAGGTTGGCATGAGGAGCTGGTGAGTGTTGTAGGGCCCCAGGTTGGCATGAGGAGCTGGTGAGTGTTGTAGGGCCCCAGGTTGGCATGAGGAGCTGGTGAGTGTTGTAGGGCCCCAGGTTGGCATGAGGAGCTGGTGAGTGTTGTAGGGCCCCAGGTTGGCATGAGGAGCTGGTGAGTGTTGTAGGGCCCCAGGTTGGCATGAGGAGCTGGTGAGTGTTGTAGGGCCCCAGGTTGGCATGAGGAGCTGGTGAGTGTTGTAGGGCCCCAGGTTGGCATGAGGAGCTGGTGAGTGTTGTAGGGCCCCAGGTTGGCATGAGGAGCTGGTGAGTGTTGTAGGGCCCCAGGTTGGCATGAGGAGCTGGTGAGTGTTGTAGGGCCCCAGGTTGGCATGAGGAGCTGGTGAGTGTTGTAGGGCCCCAGGTTGGCATGAGGAGCTGGTGAGTGTTGTAGGGCCCCAGGTTGGCATGAGGAGCTGGTGAGTGTTGTAGGGCCCCAGGTTGGCATGAGGAGCTGGTGAGTGTTGTAGGGCCCCAGGTTGGCATGAGGAGCTGGTGAGTGTTGTAGGGCCCCAGGTTGGCATGAGGAGCTGGTGAGTGTTGTAGGGCCCCAGGTTGGCATGAGGAGCTGGTGAGTGTTGTAGGGCCCCAGGTTGGCATGAGGAGCTGGTGAGTGTTGTAGGGCCCCAGGTTGGCATGAGGAGCTGGTGAGTGTTGTAGGGCCCCAGGTTGGCATGAGGAGCTGGTGAGTGTTGTAGGGCCCCAGGTTGGCATGAGGAGCTGGTGAGTGTTGTAGGGCCCCAGGTTGGCATGAGGAGCTGGTGAGTGTTGTAGGGCCCCAGGTTGGCATGAGGAGCTGGTGAGTGTTGTAGGGCCCCAGGTTGGCATGAGGAGCTGGTGAGTGTTGTAGGGCCCCAGGTTGGCATGAGGAGCTGGTGAGTGTTGTAGGGCCCCAGGTTGGCATGAGGAGCTGGTGAGTGTTGTAGGGCCCCAGGTTGGCATGAGGAGCTGGTGAGTGTTGTAGGGCCCCAGGTTGGCATGAGGAGCTGGTGAGTGTTGTAGGGCCCCAGGTTGGCATGAGGAGCTGGTGAGTGTTGTAGGGCCCCAGGTTGGCATGAGGAGCTGGTGAGTGTTGTAGGGCCCCAGGTTGGCATGAGGAGCTGGTGAGTGTTGTAGGGCCCCAGGTTGGCATGAGGAGCTGGTGAGTGTTGTAGGGCCCCAGGTTGGCATGAGGAGCTGGTGAGTGTTGTAGGGCCCCAGGTTGGCATGAGGAGCTGGTGAGTGTTGTAGGGCCCCAGGTTGGCATGAGGAGCTGGTGAGTGTTGTAGGGCCCCAGGTTGGCATGAGGAGCTGGTGAGTGTTGTAGGGCCCCAGGTTGGCATGAGGAGCTGGTGAGTGTTGTAGGGCCCCAGGTTGGCATGAGGAGCTGGTGAGTGTTGTAGGGCCCCAGGTTGGCATGCTGGTGGACAACCCCATGATTTCTGATGGCAGCACATAATGTGACATTTATTTATTTATTTATTTAGAAGGATCCCCATTAGCTCTACCCTAAGACAGAGCTACTTTTAGTGGGGTCCACATGTAAGACTTACATACTAACAACAAACATTTGAAACATACATTACAATCCCAATATCTAACATTTAAAACATACATTACAAGTATCAAAGTTAAAATACATGAAAATAATGATCATACAATTTTACATTACAAATATAAAAAAATGTATCTAGTGGTTATGCAATTTTCCCTTTGTCATGATATAAAACACTGACATATCCAATTCCATAGAAGCGTAAACTGCAAACCATGTAAGAGAGTACTACACATTTCTGTACAGTATATCACCATCTGGTGTCACAAGTACGCTGTACCCAAGTGTTTCATTATTTGCTTTTTGAACATACATTTAAGTGTCATGTTTATAATTTCCGTCGGTAGTAGGTTCCATGACTTCATGGCCCTGTATCCCACAGTTCGTTTAAGAAAATTGGTATTAGCTCTGGGGAGTGAAAACCTACGTACCTTCTATTGCTCGTCTAGTGGCATAGTTATGTGAGGCTACATTTTTATTTAGTTGCCTATACTGATCAGCTGGTGTTTTAGACTGCAAGAGACGCCATGTTGACAAAAGTGCAGCTATCATCCTGTCTTCAACTTTTAGCCAGTGGAGACTGGCATGCATACTTTGTATGCTGGTTCTGTAAGGACACTGTAGAGCAAAGCGTGCAGCCTTGTTTTGTCACTTTTTGACATTGCCACCACGCTGCCCAGGAACACCAACAATGGCCCAATGGCCAATCACATTACGGCCTCTCCTTCTCCTTTTGGTGAGATTAAACCCAGCTTCATCCATGTAGATGTATTCATGGGGTCTTTCCATTGCATCCAGTTGAAAAACCCTCTGTAGAGGCTGACACTGTTGACACCCTCAAAATGTACATGGTCCTCAATGATCTGCTGAGTTTCACTCAGGTTAATGGCGTTGTTCTCACGGACCATATCAACAATTAGGGTCTCTTGGTGTGGGGAGAACATACCTGTCCTCCCACCCCCATGTGGCAGTCTTTCAATTCTACAAAAAGAGAACATGGAGTTACAAAAAATATACATGGAATACTAGGCCTACAAACAGTTAGACCAACCCTCCATTATAATACTACAGTGATGTACTGAAACATATATTTACTTATATTGATCTACAGTATACTGTGGTACAGCATATCATACAGTAATTGCTGTCAACATTTACATACTGTACTATAATGTCAAAAAAAGGTAATTACCTGTTCTCTTCTCTAAATCTTCGGATTATGGTGGACACAGTGAATCTACTGGAGTTTTGGTTGTACCCTTTGTTCAGCCTCCCTCATGCTCATACCATGGACAAGAACATGGTCAATCACAGTAGCTCTGATTTCATCAGATCTTACTGTTCTTTGTCTTCGCTGACCACCTCGACCTCCTCTCACACAAACTCTTCCTCTCAGATTTCTATCCATTGTAGGGCCTCACAAACCAGTGCTCTCTGAACTTGCTTATATGTTCCCTCACATCATTAGCCACAAGTGTGATCAATTTTGAGTTGTTGTGTTCAAGTGGTGACACCTGTGCTTTAATTGTGTTTGACTTTTGTCACCTGTGCTCACCATTATGCAGCACGGGTGCATCACAATGAAAATGTATTGGCAAGTTGTGTCTAAACAGGTGAAAAGTGCTTAAGGTTTTGCCAAGAGTGATTGATTCAATCAGTGGGTTCAGGCAACTGAGCATTTGGTTCAGACAATAGGGTTTAGTGTTTTAGCAATTCAGAAAAACTGTAACTTGGCGTGACAATGTGCGGGTCGTCACGGAAACTTTTGAGCAGACTTGAGAATGTGCCTTGTCTTGTCTGGCTCTGTAACATGGCGAATTCTAACTGAAAAGTGCCGAAACTCACCAAACATTACAAAATAAAGTTTCCACTACAGTTACTGTCAAACGTCTATGACGTTGACTATTCAAAAAACCTAAAAAAAAAAGTTTGATCATTAATGTGGATGATCACATCAAAATGCCAAAACGGGAAATGCTATATACTGTTTAATCCGCCACCACTTACAGTAATAACTTCTGTTAAACTTGAGGGTGTCAAACGAACGACAAAATCACTCAGGAAATGCATGTCACGCTAACCCTACAGCTGCCATGCTGTTACGATGCGCCACCACTCGTTTCTTAAATTCAAGTTTTACATCGGACCATTTCTTCTGAATTTCTGCCATGGTCTGGTTCTCCGAACTCACAGTAATGCACTTAACATTTAGCTAAATCTCAAAGTGTTACAGGTTAAAAACAACTCCGCCGACTTTCTTTTGTTGCTAATACCTGATGACAGGCCGCCAAACAGGACACATTTTCTCGCCACCTCTGTCACATCTCTGTTAGAACCTCGATCTCACAGTCTGTGACTTTTTTCTTTTTTGCGTGTTTAGCCATTTTAAACAGACAAAGAAATGACCTCAGGAGCTCATTTATAGCCCATCTGCATATTCATTTATGGGAGGAGGCAAGGCGGAGTCAGTGGCTCGTTCACGTACGGTCAATCTCACGTTGATTGTGATTTATAAAGGAAAGGTGCGCAGGACCTGGCGTACGACCGGTTTTATACATGTGAATATTTCTGTGCGTAGGTACTTTTCAAGTTTTGGCCGTATGCCATCTTCTGGTATGAAAGCTGCGCAATCTTTTATACATGAGGCCCCAGGTAACTCAGACAGCCTCTCCTCCAGCAAAGGAGGTCTGGTTCTCCGAACTCACAGTAATGCACTTAACATTTAGCTAAATCTCTCTGTGTGGTGCAGACAGCAAAGGAGGAGAGGGAGAGTCCTACAGCTCCTTATCAGTCTGGGCCAGGGGGGAGGTAGGGGGGTGGGGTGGGATGGGGATGGGGTGAGAGAGGAAGATGTGGGTGGGGTGAGAGAGGAAGATGGGGGTGGGGTTAGAAAGGAAGATGGGGGTGATGGGGGTGGGGTTAGAGAGGAAGATGTGGGTGGGGTTAGAGAGGAATATGGGGGTGGGGTTAGAAAGGAAGATGGGGGTGATGGGGGTGGGGTTAGAGAGGAAGATGGGGGTGGGGTTAGAGAGGAAGATGGGGGTGGGGTTAGAGAGGAAGATGGGGGTGATGGGGGTGGGGTTAGAGAGGAAGATGTGGGTGGGGTGAGAGAGGAAGATGGGGGGTGGGGTTAGAGAGGAAGATGGGGAGTAAAAACTTTAATTTACAAACATAGTTTCAAGAGATGAAGGTCAAAGGCTACCCAAGAGTGAGGAGTTTAAAGTTAAAATAGTTGCTTGTATGGACACACACACACACACACACACACATTGACAGTGAAATGAGCAGGTTACAGTCAGGTCTTCCATCCCTGGGGCTGCCGGAGTCTCATGTATTTATTTCACGTACGTTTGCTTGTACGGGTGCACATGGGCTAAGAATGTGTGTTAACTCTTCAACAATGATTTGCATTTGTGTAATTAACTATGTGATTCATTAAATTATTAAGTACTAAATTAATTAATCATGCATCACACTGCTCTAATTGACTTTCTTAGTGATATCTAGTCTTTCTCCCAGCTACTCCCCCTTGCAGAACAGGATTCATTCTATCTCAGAGGGTTGTTGGTCCCACACATGGCTATCTAGCTAACAGAACTAGCTAGCCAACAGAGCTAACTAGCCAACGTAGCTGACTAGCTAATGGAGCTAACCTCTCCCAGGATCACCAGAGGGCGAACTCAAGGGTGGAGTCTCTGTACTCCATCCTTTGTTTTCAGAGAGCTCCAGAGAGAGGGAGGGAGGGAGAGAGAAAGAAAGAGGGAGAGGAAGGGAGAGGGAGAAAAGGATAGAATTACCTGTTGTGTTTTACCAGAGAGAGAGTGAGAGAGTAAGAGTGAGACTGAGGCAGTGAAAGAGAGTGAGAGTGAGGGAGAAAGAGAGGACAAATAGAAAGATGAACAAAAGGGTAAGACAGGAGAGAAAGAAGGATGAAGATAGAGGAAGAGAGAGGGAGAGAGAGAGAGAGAGAGAGAGAGAGAGAGAGAGAGAGAGAGAGAGAGAGAAGGAATGAGAGAGTTAAAGGAGGGAGAAAGAGAGAGACAGAGAGAGAGAGATCCTGTGAGGTAAGGGATGACAGATCATTCTGGGGTCTAATTGGTCCGTTTTAAAGTTTAATCATCCACAGATGTGACAGAGAATCACCTTATCCTGTCCCTGCACTATGCATAATCAACACCCAGGAGAGATAGTTTGTGTGTCTCATTGTGTCTTTGTGAGTGTGTCTGTGCATGGGTGTCCGTGTGTGTCTGAATGTCAGTGTGTGTGTGTGTGTGTCTGAGTGTCAGTGTGTGTGTGTCTGAGTGTCAATGTGTGTATGTGTCTGAGTGTCAGTGTGTCTGTGTGTGTCTGTGTCAGTGTGTGTGTCTGAGTGTCAGTGTGTGTGTGTCTGAGTGTCAATGTGTGTATGTGTCTGAGTGTCAGTGTGTCTGTGTGTGTCTGTGTCAGTGTGTGTGTCTGAGTGTCAGTGTGTGTGAGCCAGGGATAGTTTGGGAAGGGGGGGATGGTGGGGGCAGTGGATCTATTCATCTTTGAAGTGCTGGCAGGGAATGGCCATGTTTCACTAATGGTGTTATTAGTTAGTCAGACGTCAGGCAGATGCATTCTAATTCCCCCCCATTGTCCCCTCACCCCCCCCCCCCCCCACACACACACACACAGCTGCACAGGCACACACAGACACACAAACACACCTGAACAGGCACACACAGACAGACACACACCTCCACACATAAACCTACATTTTTCACTGTGACCACAATAATCTTTCTAACTTGTGACCAAACCCTTCATCTACTGAACAGTGCTCAACAGAGTTTTAATATATGAATCAAATCAAACAACCTGGCAGTCACAGTGGACCATACTTACACAGAGGATGTTCAAACCCTTGGTACCCTGCCTGGAGTGACTTGTAGGTACCCTGCCTGGAGTGACTTGTAGGTACCCTGCCTATGGTGACTTGTAGGTACCCTGCCTGGTGTGACTTGTAGGTACCCTGCCTGAGGTGACTTGTAGGTACCCATTTGGAGTGACTTGTAGGTACCCTGCCTGAGGTGACTTGTAGGTACCCAGCCTGGAGTGACTTGTAGGTACCCTGCCTGGAGTGACGTTGTAGGTACCTGCCTGAGGTGACTTGTAGGTACCCTGCCTGGAGTGACTTGTAGGTACCTGCCCTGGAGTGACTTGTAGGTACCCTGCCTATGGTGACTTGTAGGTACCCTGCCTGGAGTGACTTGTAGGTACCCTGCCTGAGGTGACTTGTAGGTACCCTGCCTGGAGTGACTTGTAGGTACCTGCCCTGGAGTGACTTGTAGGTACCCTGCCTATGGTGACTTGTAGGTACCCTGCCTGGAGTGACTTGTAGGTACCCTGCCTATGGTGACTTGTAGGTACCCTGCCTGGAGTGACTTGTAGGTACCCTGCCTGAGGTGACTTGTAGGTACCCTGCCTGGAGTGACTTGTAGGTACCCTGCCTATGGTGACTTGTAGGTACCCTGCCTGGAGTGACTTGTAGGTACCCTGCCTATGGTGACTTGTAGGTACCCTGCCTGGAGTGACTTGTAGGTACCCTGCCTTAGGTGACTTGTAGGTACCCTGCCTGGAGTGACTTGTAGGTACCCTGCCTTAGGTGACTTGTAGGTACCCTGCCTGGAGTGACTTGTAGGTACCCTGCCTGGAGTGACTTGTAGGTACCTGGCCTGGAGTGACTTGTAGGTACCTGGCCTGGAGTGACTTGTAGGTATCCTGCCTGGAGTGACCTGTAGGTACCCTGCCTGGAGTGACTTGTAGGTACCCTGCCTGGAGTGACTTGTAGGTATCTGGCCTGGAGTGACTTGTAGGTATCCTGCCTGGAGTGACCTGTAGGTATCTGGCCTGGAGTGACTTGTAGGTATCCTGCCTGGAGTGACTTGTAGGTACCCTGCCTGGAGTGACTTGTAGGTATCCTGCCTGGAGTGACTTGTAGGTATCCTGCCTGGAGTGACTTGTAGGTACCCTGCCTGGAGTGACTTGTAGGTATCCTGCCTGGAGTGACTTGTAGGTATCCTGCCTGGAGTGACGTGTAGGTATCCTGCCTGGAGTGACCTGTAGGTATCTGGCCTGGAGTGACTTGTAGGTATCCTGCCTGGAGTGACTTGTAGGTATCCTGCCTGGAGTGACCTGTAGGTATCTGGCCTGCTTCTAGTGCTGAGCACACAGAGGACAGCTCAGCACACACTCTGTTTGTGGGAAGTTGTTTGTGTCCTCCATGCTCCTTCTCCTCCCCTCCTGCCCCTCCTCTCTCTCCTCCCCTCTTCCCTTCCTCTCTCTCCTCCTATCCTCTCTCTCCTCCCCTTCTCCCTTCCTCTCTCCCCTCCTGTCCCTCCTCCCCTCTCTCTTTCCTCCCCTTCTCCCTTCCTCTCTCCCCTCCTGTCTCTCCACCCCTCCATTTCTCCTCCCCTCCTCTCCCCCCCCCCCCGCCATCCATCCAGCTCTGTTCATCTCCCACCGTGTTTTCTTTGTCTCTGGAGAATGTCACTTCCTAATCTCAGCTGTGGGCCAGGACACCAGGAAGCTGACCTGGGGGGGGGGGGGGGGGAGGAGGGAGGGGGGGAGGGAGGAGGGGGGGGAGGGAGGAGGGAAGCAGGCACAGGGAGGAATGCGGCTGGGGAGGGTGGGAGGGAGGGGGGCCCAGCTCTGGGGAGGGCAGGCTGGGGAAAGATAGCATTCAGAGCCGGGTGTATTCAGAAGGAGGACTGGGAGTGAGAGAGACCTCCCCAGGAGAGCTGCTCCTTGCCTGAGTTTCCCTCAAGCTGGTCTCCCTGCCTCCACTAGAGGGAGCCAGCGCACTTCTTGTACCGTACAGGACGACTCGACACAACGGGACTGCGATACGCGATAACATCGCTGTGTGTGTGTGCCTGCGTGCGTGCGTGTGTGTGCGTGTGTGTGTGCATGCGTGTGTGTGTGCATGTGTGTGCGTGTGTGTAAGCCTACACATGCTTGAATGTCCGAGACATTTCAGAAAAATATTTTTTCCAAAGAACACACTGAATTGTGTGTGCGTGTGGTGTCAGCCTGGCTCCCTCATATCTCTGAATCTCCCCTCTGCAGAGCACCTCCAGGGCTGTGGACCTGTCTCGGTGTGGAACACGCTCAAGAAAAAACGATAAACACAAACATGGAACAGGCCCAGAATGCTCCGGAACATTGGAGCAGGGAAGCAGCCTCCACTACAGAGGGGGTTTCATGCTGATGTCAGGTGTCAGTATTCGGCAGGTCTGGTACTGCCTGTCTTCAGGACACAGCTACACTAAAGGCTAAGATGATTGAAACATCTGACAGTCTCACATCTAAACACAAACACCGAGTTGATTACATCGCACATCTAAGAAAAAAAGTTGGAAAAAAACCCGATATATTCCTTTTTTCAATGACAGTGTTGTTTCTCTTGCTACATCTGAAGGTCCGATTGTTTTGTAAACGATATACATGCTGTGTCTGGTATGAAGTCTTTCATTCTTTCTTTTCTTTCCTTTCCGGTGAGCAGGGATGAAGGAGTGATGTCAGTGGCCCGCCCTCTCTATTAACGGGGGATAAAGCTGGAGGAAGTTTCTATTGAGTCTCATCTAAGAGCTCCATTCAGCGTCCCTGTGAATGATGACAGGAGAGAGAGAGAGGCGGTGTTTTATCGACCTCGACCGCCCCAGCCAAGCCCAGTGCCTTTGTGGCTTCGCTTGATGACGGAGGCTGGGTCCAGGGGAGGGGGGGGGGAGATGGGGGGAGGGGAGGCGTTAGTAGGAGGGGGAGTGGGGGGGCAGAGCTGGAAAGC
>NC_085024.1:2961954-2965535 GCF_963692335.1 Osmerus eperlanus
ATCTGGAAGGGAGAGTGTTTGTTTATGTGTGTGCATCTGTGTGTTGTAACACACACACCAGCAATGAGGGGTTAAATCCCCCCTCCCTTGGTGAAGATTGAGGTCCCATTTCGTATCAAAATGCCATGACCTTCAAGGTGAAGATTGAGGTCCCATTTCGTATCAAAATGCCATGACTTCAAGGATCTGTGACATGATGGCATGTTCTGTGAAAGATAGTGTGTTTTGGGGCGTGCTTGGGCGTGTGAGTGTGTGTTGGGGAGTGTGTGTTGGGGCGTGTGTGTTAGGGAGTGTTGGGTAGTGTGTCTTGGGGAGTGTGAGTGTGTGTTGGGGAGTGGGATTGTGTGTTGGGGAGTGTGTGTTGGGGAGTGGGTTTGTGTGTTGGGGAGTGTTGGGGAGTGTGAGTGTGTGTTGGGGAGTGTTGGAGAGTGTTGGGGAGTGTTGGAGAGTGTTGGGGAGTGTGTGTTGTGGAGTGTGTGTTGGGGAGTGTTGGGGAGTGTTGGGGAGTGTTGGGGAGTGTGTGTTGGGGAGTGGGTTTGTGTGTTTGGGGAGTGTTGGAGAGTGTTGGGGAGTGTTGGGGAGTGTGTGTTGTGGAGTGTGTGTTGGGGAGTGTTGGGGAGTGTGTGTTGGGGAGTGTTGGGGAGTGTGTGTTGTGGAGTTTGTGTTGGGGAGTGTGTGTTGCGGAGTTTGTGTTGGGAGTGTGTGTTGGGGAGTGTGTGTTGGGGAGTTTGTGTTGGTGAGTGTTGGTGAGTGTGTGTTGGGGAGTGTGTGTTGGGGAGTTTGTGTTGGGGAGTGTTGGGGAGTGTTGTGGAGTGTGAGTGTGTGTTGGGGAGTGTTGGGGAGTGTTGGGGAGTTGTGTTGGGGAGTGTTGGGGAGTGTGTGTTGGGGAGTTTGTGTTGGGGAGTTTGTGTTGGGGAGTGTGTGTTGGGGAGTGTTGGGGAGTGTGAGTGTGTGTTGGGGCGTGTTGGGTTAGAGATCGGACTGACGGCGCCGATTCCACATCCATCCAACATCTAACGGTTCCCGCCACTGAGGGAGCTAGCTTTTGTAGCTTACTACAAAAGTAAACCATTTCTCATGCTCTCACGCAACACATTGTACTTGTCACGCTGAGAAGGAAGGGATAACTTGTCACACTGTTTAAAGGAGGAGATGCAGGCATACGGAGGGAGGTTCGCTGCCGAGTTGAGAGCTGTCTCGAGTCATAAAAGTTAAATGCCACCTACCAGTCAATCAGAAACACAAGCAATTAAGTAAGACGGCAGCTTGTAATGTGTGTAAAGCCAGCTTTCCGAGGGGTGGAATTACATAAGCGTCATACAATATCACCAATTCAATCAAGCACCTGCAAGAGTGTCACGTGAAAGAGCCCCAGGACTTCATGCTAGCCAACAGCCCAAAGAGCTACTCCAGGGTTAGGTCATGGTTTTGGTTTTGATGATGGTGTTGTTGGCGGGTATGTCGGTGACAGGGTGTTCATGGGGGCGGTTCAGGGATGCTAAGGTGTGTTAGAAGGATTTGGGAGGGCATCAGGGAGGACAGCAGAGGGACGTTTGAGGAGTCATGTGTCTGGGTTTTAGACAGGTCTGAGACTGGGGCTGTGGTAATAACTTCCTGATGTCTGGAAGGAGGGTAGAGGGAGGGAGAGGAGGGGAAGGGAGGAGAGGATGGAGGAGAGAGGAGAGAGGAGGGGAGGACCAGAGGGGAGGACCAGAGAGGAGGGGAGGACCAGAGGGGAGGGGAGGACCAGAGAGGAGGGGAGAGGAGGGGAAAGGGAGGAGAGGATGGAGGAGACAGGAGGGTAGGACCAGAGAGGAGGGACTGCAGATGAGAGACTGGGGACACTAATGAATTCCTCCACAGCATCTGCTGGGATGCTGTCCACATGCTGGCTATTACAGGCAGCAGGATGGAGAGCTGCTCCACACTCAGACATTAATTGCAGACTCCGCCAGATGCCAATTCTGCTCCTGGTACGACGCAGCATGATGGACAGGATGGGATTGCTTTTGTCTGACGTGAAGTTCTTCAGTGAAGAGAGTGATGACTGTGGTTTGATCTTCTTCTCCCTGTGTGTGTCTGCTTCTCTTCTCATTTCACACCTCTTTGCTGGCGTTTCTTTTATTGCTTTCTTTCTTTCTCGCTCTCTCCCTCTTTCTGTTTCCTGTTTCTCTCTCTTCCTTCTTTCTCTCTATTTCGTACTATATACCTCACTATATCCCTCACTCTATTCCCCTCACTTTTTTATTTCTCTCTTTCTCTCCCTTTATTGCCCTTTCTTTATTTCTATCTCTTCTTTATTATCTTTCTTTCTCTCCCTCCCCCTCTCCTCTCCTTCCCCTCTCCCTCTTTCTCCCTCTCCCTCTCCCTCCCCCTCTTTCTCCCTCTCCCTCTCCTCTCCCTCTCCCTCCCCCTCTCCCTCTTCTCCCTCTCCCTCTCCCTCTCCCTCTCCCTCTCCCTGTCCCTCTCTTTCATTCTCTCCCTGCCCACTCATACGTCTGTATAGTTATCGATGACTTCACCAGAAGTGGGCGGGGATGTCAGGTTTGCAGAAGTCCCCTTTTTTCCAACGGCGCGCTGCCCGCCACAAGAGCCAGACATCTGTCCTGACAGGGCTGACATATCGAGTCTCATCCATCTTCATTCTGGCCTGATACATTGTGTGTTTCTGTCAGCGCGACGGATGAAAGGAACATCCCAAAGAAACACACAACAACGCCTGGCACAGCCTCACATTGATGTTAGAAATAATTAGCGAGCAACCCGTTTGCTATATCCTGTTCACGACGAACAACGCTTTAGCGACAGTTGGCAGTCGGTTTGACGCAGGCTGAGGTGTCCTGGGTGTGGAGGAAAGCTGTCCAGCTGTTGGAGACTGCCTGGCTCAGATCTCCCCGGTGCTCCCAGTGAGCGGGGAAGAGCTCCACTCTGTTAACAGACAGTCACCACCACCCCCCTTCCTCACCGGGGCTAATGGCTGTCCAGGGCTGGGGGACTGGGAGACAGGGAGACAGGCGATGACAGAGGAAACACTTCAATCCAATAACGGGCTGTGCAGAACGTGGGAAGGTGAGTCAACATCAAATATGCAAGACTTATTTTCACGTCATTAGTTTTGGGGGAGCTGCACTTGTCAAATGTACCTGTAGGCCCTACAGAAACTCTGGTTCAGCCTATTACAAGCCAGACTGGTGCTGTGTTTCAGCCAATCACAAAGCAGACTGGTGCTGTGTTTCAGCCAATCACAGAGCAGACTGGTGCTGTGTTTCAGCCAATCACAAAGCAGACTGGTGCTGTGTTTCAGCCAATCACAGAGAAGACTGGTGCTGTGTTTCAGCCAATCACAAAGCAGACTGGTGCTGTGTTTCAGCCAATCACAGAGAAGACTGGTGCTGTGTTTAAGCTAATCACAGACCAGCCTATCCCAGGCCAGTACAGAGGGTTAGCTTCTCTCAGCTTCTTCTATATACCAGACTACTTTTGTGTAAGTGTACGCGTTTGTGTGTGTGTGTGTTTGAGAGAGAGAGAGAGAGAGAGAGAGAGAGAGAGGCGGGGGGTCATAGGAGTTGAGGAAAAGGTTG
>NC_085024.1:2965735-3000468 GCF_963692335.1 Osmerus eperlanus
TGAAGGACAGGTTTACAGCAGGGCAGGAGGGAGGAAGGAGGAGAGAGGTGCGATGGACGAGGAAGGGGGGAGAGAGAGAGGAGGTGAGGAGCCTATCTACAGGAGGAGATAGTGGTCTGACAGGAAGAGTAGAGACAGCCTTGAACAGTTGCGAGGGCGTGTGTCAGAGAGGGAGACTGGGTGAGGACGTTTACACCTGCTGCAAACAGGAAGCAGATCTGGCAGACAGGATATTGCCGTGTGGCCTGGCTGGCTTCAGAGCTTTCATCTCCTCTTCTCTCCTTGTCTGGGGTGTCTGAGACTGTCACCAAGTGTCACGCACGCGCACGCACACACATACACACACACTCACACACGTACTGACAGATAGACACGCACACATGCACACACACATGCATAAGCACTCATATAGACTTTAATTTCTCTCACAGCGTGTGTTGGCAGTGATATGCTGGGTTGAGAATGAAACTGAAAGCGTGCAATCTGAGCCCATAACTTCTGGAGTCATGTTGGGGTTCACCTGGAGCCCAAAGGGCACTTCCTGTGGAGGAGGACCTGCTTCCTGTGGAGCGAGGTCACTTCCTGAAGATGGGCTACTGCCTGTGGAGAAGGAGCTACTTCCTGTGGAGGAGGGTCTACTTCCTGTGGAGTAGGAGCTACTTCCTGTGGAGGAGGGTCTACTTCCTGTGGAGTAGGAGCTACTTCTGTGGAGGAGAAGTTTGGGGATGCACATCAGCCTTCGACATTGTGCAGAGAACAAAGCAGGCTCAGGTGAGACCTGATAGGTAGAGGTTAAGCCCAACCCCTCAGGGCCAGACAGGAAGAAGGATGTTATTCATACGGAACTACAAACACAGGGAAATGTGTCCGTTTGCAGTCTTGTTGTGGAAACAAAGTCAAACTAATCTGAACTGCTCAACACGTCTTTATAGAAAGCAGAACAGGGTTGACAAATGCCTATTCAGCCAGAGTGTGTGTGTGTGTGTCTACCAGCAGTATTGGGTTATGTTGTAGTGTTTGTGTGTGTGTGTGAGTGTGAGCGAGTGTGTGTGTGTGTATAGCAGAAGTATTGGAAGGTGCTGTGGTCAGTGACTTGACAGGGCTGTCGTGATGGCAGCCTGGGTGCTGCGGGGAGCTGCTTCACCATCTCTGTCTTTCAGACACACACACACACATCTAGTCACCTCGTCTGTTACTCATCAAAACGTAACCAGCAGACCTTCTTCTGTTGTGTGTGTTATGCGCAGGTGTGTGTGTGTGTGCATGCATGCATCTGTGTGTGTGTCTGCATGCATGTTTGTGTGTTTCTCAGCGTTTATAGGGACTGTTAGCAGTGAATGTGTGAATCCTCAGAGTTAATCCCGGGGCTGCAAACTCTCCTAACTCTCTCACCAGCCCTTCCTCCCTGTGGTGTCAGACTGGAGTAATTACATTTTAAACGACCAGGCAGACAACAGCCAGCTCCTCGCTGCCTTAACGCAGGCCAATCACGCACGGGCGGCACAGACGCTAATCGAAACGGGGGAGTACGAACACGTCCATCGCCCCTCGCCCGTAAACGCTCTCTCTCTCTCTCACTCCTCCCCCACCCCCATTCAGAACATCAGATCGTTCTTCGTTTTAAATCTGCATAATCATTTCAGTTAAGGGTGAGGATGCGAGGAAGTGGGGGTGTCCCGAGGGGTGTCCCGAGGGGTGCGTGAATTATTTATGAGGGGGGTCGGGGGCAACGCGGGAAGTAAAAGTCGGAAGTGCGTGTGCGTGTGTGGGGGTCTGGAGTTTACAAGATGTGCGAGGGAGATTCATCAAAGTCCTCGTTCCTTTATCACTCGGGTGCCGAGTGGACAAGAGCAGGGCAGGCTGCCTCGCTGGAGCAGAAACGGAGCAATGAATAAAATTGCAGAAAGATGAAGGAAAGCAGATTAATAACGCGCGCGCGCCTATTCATAATCTGGGCTCCCCGGCTAACGTTCCCGTCAGGCCGCAGAATGAGCTGTGCTTCTCCAGGAAGACCGCAGGACAGAGAGACACTTTGCGGTTCCAGATTAGTTCATTATTAAGAACACGCTTAGAAACATCCTCTGTGATTCATAGTCAGAGAATGTTTCCATGGTGATTCACGTCAGAGAATGTTTCCACGGTGATTCACGTCAGAGAATGTTTCCACGGTGTTGGGGTCCAGAACCACACTGAGGAGGGGTCTGACTGGGAACATTGGATTTGTTCAAAGACCATGTGCTCATCAACTGTTAGGGCTCAAACATTTGCTGAACACACAGACCCTATAGACCAAACAGCGACCCCTGGTCACAGTTTTGATTGGTCACCGATTTCGGTACAACACCGGCTCATGTCGGCTGATTGGCCAGAAGGCGGGGAGCCGTCGCTGAGAGAGAAGGAGGGAACCGGACCTGCGTTAACTCTGCTCTGCAGACCGAAGCCTGTATGAGAGGCTTTACAACCTCCCACAGGAAGAAGCGGACATAGTTTGACAGATTTCTGTTAAATAAACCTCGCATCCGTGCTACATAAACTGACCCAAATTACATTGTCTGACTAAACTGTATGCGGATCACGCTGACATCCCTCAGTGTGTGTGTGTGTGTATAAGTATGTGTGTGCACGTGTGTTGGCGAGGGACAGAGCTTTAGATGAGAGATAAATGACTTCATTAGAGCTGGAGTCTCGCAGAGCTGAGAGAAGCGTGCTTCTCCCCTCAGTGCCACCACAGATTATCAAGTCCATAAATCAATATGGTTCTGTGAGGGGATAATGTTCTCTTGCTCCAAGCTCCAGGGTGGCCTGACACACCCAGGACTAGAACATTCTGGAATCATTCAGCTCAGGAGGAAAAGCAAGCGGCCAACGCTGTAGAATCTTGCACAATATCTGTTTGTGAACTCAGAAACAGACCATTTCAGATGGATATCATGGTGTGTGTGAGGTGTGTGTGAGGTATGTGTGAGGCACAGTGAGGTGTGTGATGTGTGTGTGAGGTGTGTGAGGTGTGTGTGAGGTGTGTGTGAGGCACAGTGATGTGTGTGTGAGGTGTGTGTGAGGTATGTGTGAGGCGCAGTGAGGTGTGTGACGTGTGTGTGAGGTGTGTGAGGTGTGTGTGAGGTGTGTGAGGTGTGTGTGAGGCACAGTGAGTGTGTGTGAGGTGTGTGTGAGGCACAGTGAGGTGTGTGTGAGGTGTGGGTGTGCAGCAGGTGTTCTGGACTCTACTGATAGCTACAAGAACAGTTGATGAGAGCAACATGAGATCAGAGACTCTCCAGGCAGGGTTTGGACCACACACTGTTTTCACCAGTGTTTACTTCTGTGAGATAATTGACTGTTCAGAGGACTTTGTGTCTTTGAGACATTTATGTTGGACCAACAGAGGGTTTAAAGCTTGTAATGCAGTCTGTAGTTTGACCTTTCTCGTCCTCGTCCTCGTCCTCCTCCTCCTCCTCCTCCTCTTCTCTCTCTCTCTCTCTCTCTCTCTCTCTCTCTCTCTCTCTCTCTCTCTCTCTCTCTCTCTCTCTCTCTCTGTTAGAACAGAAACACTTCAGACACACAGAGTGAGGACTGAACTGTGTCGTTCAGGATGAGGTAACCTGGTCAGATCTCTCTTCCTCCCGGGTGTGGGGTTAGTGTGACAGCTAACAAGCCCGGCGCTGGATGAAACCCTCGCCCCCCCCCCCCCCCCCCCCCCCAGGCCACGCGTCGGACGAGGTGTTTCAGGGAAACACCATCGAACATGACGGCTGAACAGCAGCGAAAAACTACTGTTCAGAAAAACTACAACTCCCAAGACGGCCCTGCATCGACTGGCCCGTTGATGGCTCACCTTGTTGAGAAAACGGAGGCTTGCTCTAATGGCACGGAGCCCCTCTCCTGACCTTCTCTGTCAAGAGGGAAAGTGGGGCCATCATTCATGCCTGCCATTACGACCAGCCTGCCGTGAATAATACAATTAGCATCGTCTATGGAGAGCATCCAACGCAGCGAGCACTCCAGTAAACAAATGGAGGCTTGTGGCAGGAATGCAGTTATAGGACTGTGCTGTCCTGAGACAGGGTCATTACAGTCAAACACAGGACCTTGGCTAGTCACTCCGAAACACACACACACACACACACACACACACACACACACACACACACACACATGAACACACGTACACAGGCACACACGCACACACCAGGAACAGACACTTCATGCACCACTTACACACACACGCGCGCACACGCTCACACACACCCTATTCAATACACACAAGTTGTTGTTCTGTGAGGTGTTAGACAGGTGCTAGTTGGACTGGAAAGGTCAGACCTCCTGTAGGTGCTAACAGCACCCAGACTGAGAAGGAGCCAGACAGTGTGTGTGTGTTTGTGTTTGTGGGGGGGGTGGGGGGGGGGGTGGGGGTTGAGTCTAAGGTCAGGTCAGGCCAGAGTCGGCCTGTGAGGTGCTCTACACACATTTTCAGATTCATCTTCAGATCTATTTTAAGAAAAAGGTGTTTGTGTGTTTGTGTTTCTAAGCCTGTTTGGGTGCTTGTTCTCCAGCCCTCTCTCTCTCTTCCTCTCTCTCTCTCTCTTCCTCTCTCTCTCTCTCTCTCTCTCTCTCTCTCTCTCTCTCTCTCTCTCTCTCTCTCTCTCTCTCTCTCTCCCTCCCTCTCCATCACACCTCTCCACGCTCCGCCTGCCAAGACAAGATAATCCTGCGCGTTCCCCAAAGATGGCGGCATCTGTCATCCATAATAATCTGAGCTGGCCGAGGAACAGTCGCTCCCGACGCCGTACCCAATCACAGCAGGTATCATCCCCTCACGTGAAGAGGCTGTTAGCCCCCGACCCCTCGCCCGCGGGGGAGCGGAGGGGGCGGAAGAGGCGGAGAAGGGGGCAGAGAGGGGGGCAGGGGGGCGGATAATGCCATGCACGCCAATGCCAACACAGGACATGGAAGTACAGGAGTTGTCTGACCTTCATCGGCAGCAACACGGCTCTTAGCGAGCCAAGCTGAGCTCCTCCCCCACGGAGGACAGAGGGCTGTGAGGAGGAGGAGGAGGAGGAGGAGAGGAGGGGAGGAGGAGGGGAGGAGGAGGAGAGGAGGGAGAAGGAGGAGGAGGAGAGGAGAGGAGGAGAAGAAGAGAGGAGGGAGGAGAGGAGAGGAGAAGAGGAGGAGAGGAGGAGAGGGAGGAGAGGAGGGAGGAGGAGAGGAGGAGGATGAGAGGATGAAAGGAGGATGAAAGGAGGAAAGGAGGAGTAGGAGGAGGAGGAGGAGGAAGAGAGGAGAGCAGAGGAGGAGGAGAGGAGGGAGGAGAGGAGGATGAGGAGGAGGTGGAGGGGAGGAGGAGGACAGGGGGAGGAGGAGAGGAAGGAAGAGGGGGAGGAGGAGGAGGAGGAGGAGGAGAGGAAGGAGGAGAGGAAAGAAGAGGGGCAAGAGGAAGAGGAGGGAGGAGAGGAGGGAGGGGAGGAAGAGGAGGGAGGAGAGGAGAGGAGAGGAGGGAGGGAGGGAGGGGAGGAGGAGGAGGGAGGGAGAGAGGGAGGAGAGAGGAGTGAGGAGAGGAGAGAGGAGAGGAGGGGAGAGGAGGGAGGCGGGAAGCGGGAGGAGGGGAGATGAGGAGGAGGAGGAGAGGAGGGAGGGAAGGAGGGGAGGAGAGAGGAGAAAGGACAGGAGAGGAGGGAGGAGAGGAGGAGGGGGAGGAGGAGGAGGAAGAGGAGAGGAGGGAGGAGAGGAGAGGAAAGGAGAGGAGGAGGAAGAGGAGGTTGAGGAGGAGAGGCAAGAGGATCTTCAGGCAAACATCTTCAGGCATCATCAGATCTGACGGATGTGTCAAATCAAAATCAAATCAAATGTATTTGTATAGCCCTTTTTACACGCAAGCATGTCACAGAGGGCTTCACATATGCCCATAGAACTGCCCCTCAACCAACCTAAACCCTCAAGGAAGACAAGGAAAAACTCCCAAAAAACTCAACAGGAGAAAAAAAATGGAAGAAACCTTGGGAGGAGCAATTCAGAGAGGGATCCCCTCCTCCAGAGACGGTTGGTGAGAGAGAGGAGCAGAACACAGGCTAAACATAGTCATACAGTGTCGATGGGTTTTTAAAACACCAAAATCCATTATTCAACTTTATAGATGTAGGACAGGACCGGGAGACTCGCGACCAGGTCCAGCGTTGGCTGACCGACGACCAGGCAGGTGCTGACAACTCAAACCCCCCACACCACAAGGGATGTGTGTGGGGGGGGACAGAGAGAGGAGAGCAGGGATTAGAGAATGCCAGGAGCAGCTAACAGTTACAGTCATAATAGAATGAGATCCCCACCGGTCAAGTGTGGACTGGTGCAGCAATTTAACAGAGCAAAAAAGGGGAATTTGATGCAACCCCACACACCAAGACAGCGACAGCCCCCCTCATTTGGAACATGAAATCTGTTCCAGGGGAAGAGAACTCTAAAATAGGTTATACTTAAAGAATAAGGATGGAAACAACCCGTCCCCTGTTGCCTCCAACTAGTAACATACTTACCTTTAACGGTCGTAGAATTGACTAAACAATAACGTTTTTAGCCTAATTTTAAATGTCGAAACAGTATCAGACTCCTTAATTGAGACGGGTAGTTTATTCCAGAGAAGAGGCGCTCTATATGAGAACGCCCTACCTCCAGCTGTTTTTTTCTTAATTTTGGGAACCACCAGATAGCCGGCATCTTGAGATCTAAGTGTCCTTGCGGGGCAATAGGGTGCAAGGAGACCGGAGAGGTACAGTGGTGCCAATCCATGCAGAGATTTGTAGGTTAGTAGTAGAACTTTGAAGTCAGCTCTGGCTTGGATAGGGAGCCAGTGTAGAGAGACAAGAGTAGATGTTATGTGATCAAACTTTCTTGTTCTGGTCAATAGTCTAGCAGCAGCATTTTGCACCCGCTGTAAATTTTTTAGGTGGGTAATTGGGAGGCCAGAGAACAACACATTGCAATAGTCCAATCGGGACGTAACAAATGCATGTATTAGTTTTTCGGCATCATCCTTTGAGAGAAATTTTCGTATTTTGGCAATATTATGTAGATGGAAAAATGCAGTTCTAGTAATTTGCTTAATATGGTACTCAAACGAAAGGTCTGGGTCCATTGTGACTCCTAAATTTTTTACTAGCTGGCTTTGAGAGACTTTGACGCCGTCTAGGTCTAAGGTCAGATTGGAAAAATTATTTCTATATTTTTTAGGACCGAAAATTTGAACCTCGGTTTTATCCGAATTTAGAAGAAGGAAATTTGCAGTCATCCAAGCTCTCAACCTAGAAACACATTTTTCCATAGCATGTGGAAATTCTCCAGACTTTATAGACATATATAGCTGAGTATCATCTGCATAACAGTGAAAATTTACCCCAGAGCTTCTAATTATGTTTCCTAAAGGCAGCATATAGAGAGAAAATAACAGAGGGCCTGTGTGTGGATTGTGGAGTAGCTGGCAGGCGTGTGATCAGCCTGTCTGGGCCTCTGCCTCTGTTTGAGAACATGCCACAACATCAGCTCCCTGCAGCCTGGCTGAGTTAATAACACAAGTCCAGCCTCAGCCACAACATCAGCTCCGGCTGTTAAGCACATCATCTCCACCACAACACTGGATATGGAAGGCACAAAATATATCGGAATCGATTTGGAAGTGAGCTTTATGATTTGGATACTTTGTCTTAACTGAGCAAGACCACTGAACCACTGGCAATTCATCTGCATTAATGCTTTCATAAATATTTAGTTTCTTCAATGCCCTTCCACATGTTATTAAATCCTTCCCTCCACAGCACTCCGAGCCTCTGTTTTATATTGACTGTTGCCATTTTTCTCCTCTCGACTTCCTTGATTCATAAATCCCATCTCAGTCCAATCCCCGTCCTTTATCCTGGCCAAACTCCGCTGCCCTCCCTCTCTCCGCCTCACACAGGTCATTTCAAAGACTCTCCCGCCCTCGCCTCTCTTATCACACATCACACACACACCTCCCTCCATTCCTCCATCCCCCCATCCCTCTATATTCCTCCTTTTTTCTTCTTTTCTACCTTGGTCTGCCATAATTTTTTTCACCTCACCCAATCTCACTGTATGTCCAGACCAGTCTGCCTTCTATACCAAACCATCTCCTTTGTTTGTGTGTGTGTGTGTTTGTGTGTGTGTGGAGATGGGGTGTATGTGTGTGTGTGAGTGTGGAGATGGGGTGTATGTGTGTGTGTGTGTGTGTGCTCTGTGTGAGTGTGTGTGTGTGTGTGTGTGTGTGTGTGTGGTATGTGAGTGTGTTTGTGTGTGTGTGTGTGTCTTGAGTGTAGATAGCAGTGAGATGGTTTTTTGTCCCCCTCCACTATCTCTGTGGAACAGCCACAGCAGAGACCTGAGCTACACATCACCCTCCCCCACCTCCCCCTGACTCCCCCACCTCCCCCTGACTCACCCACCTCCCCCTGACTCCCCCACCTCCCCCACCTCCCCCTGACTCACCCACCTCCCCCACCTCCCCCTGACTCCCCCACATCCCCCTGACTCCCCCACCTCCCCCTGACTCCCCCACCTCCCCCTGACTCCCCCTGACTCCCCCACCTCCCCCACCTCCCCCTGACTCCCCCACCTCCCCCTGACTCCCCCACCTCCCCCTGACTCCCCCACCTCCCCCTGACTCCCCCCCCTGTAACTACCAGTGTTATCTACCAGTGTTAACTACCAGTGTTAACTACCAGTGTTAACTACCAGTGTTAACTACCAGTAAAACTGTAACTACCAGTGTTAACTACCAGTAATACTGTAACTACCAGTGTTATCTACCAGCGTTAACTACCAGTGTTAACTACCAGTGTTAACTACCAGTGTTAACTACCAGTGTTAACTACCAGTAAAACTGTAACTACCAGTGTTAACTACCAGTAATACTGTAACTACCAGTGTTACCTACCAGCGATAACTACCAGCATTAACTATCAGTGTTAACTACCAGTAATACTGTAACTATCAGTGTTACCTACCAGTAATACTGTAACTACCAGTGTTACCTACCAGTGTTACCTACCAGTGTTAACTACCAGTGTTAACTGCCAGTGTTAACTATCAGTGTTAACTACCAGCAATACTGTAACTACCAGTGTTACCTACCAGCGATAACTACCAGTGTTAACTACCAGTAATACTGTAACTATCAGTGTTACCGACCAGTAATACTGTAACTACCAGTGTTACCTACCAGTGTTACCTACCAGTGTTACCTACCAGTGTTACCTACCAGTGTTAACTGCCAGTGTTAACTGCCAGTGTTAACTGCCAGTGTTAACTACCAGTGTTAACTACCAGTAATACTGTAACTACCAGTGTTACCTACCAGCGAAAACTACCAGTGTTAACTACCAGTAATACTGTAACTATCAGTGTTACCGACCAGTGTTACCTACTAGTGTTACCTACCAGTGTTAACTACCAGTGTTAACTACCAGCATTAACTATCAGTGTTTACTACCAGTAATACTGTAACTATAAGTGTTAACTACCAGTAATACTGTAACTACCAGTGTTAACTACCAGCGTTAAATACCAGCATTAACTACCAGTGTTAATTACCAGCGTTAACTACCAGTGTAAACTACCAGTAATACTGTAACTACCAGCGTTAACTACCAGTGTTAACTACCAGCGTTAACTACCAGCGTTAACTACCAGTGTTAACTACCAGTGTTAACTATTAATACTGTAACCAGAGTTACCTACCAGTGTTAACTACCAGTTATACTGTAACCAGAGTTACCTACCAGTGTTAACTACCAGTAATACTGTAACCAGAGTTACCTACCAGTGTTAACTACCAGTAATACTGTAACCAGAGTTACCTACCAGTGTGAACTACCAGTAATACTGTAACCAGAGTTACCTACCAGTGCTTTCTTTCTGTCACCCCCCTCTCTCTGTTTCTCTCTCCCCTCTCTCTCTCTCTCTCTCTCTCTCTCTCTCTCTCTCTCTCTCTCTCTCTCTCTCTCTCTCTCTCTCTCTCTCTCTCTCCCTCTCTCTCTCTGTCTCTCTCTCTCTCTCTCTCTTTAAGAGGACTCTTATAACAGACTGCCCAGCCTTTCATCCCTGCGTGTGATATTAATCTCTCTTAGATGAAATTACCCTGTTTCATCTGGTGGAAAGCGGGCACAAGTAATTTCCTAGTAACCCAGCTCTGTTCCCCAGTCCTCTCAGGTCCAGTGAGGCATGGCTGGGTTTGTTCACGTGCTTCAACTGAGTTCATCACTTCATCGTCATCGTGTTAGGTCAACTCCTCATCCTCACCCTGGTTTATGATTACAGTCTAACATCAGTGATGTGCCATATTAGGCAACAACCTACATTAAGGTGAAGATTGACTTCTCTACTTTGCTCTCTCCACTCTTCTCTCCTCTCCTCTCGCCTCCTCTATTTCTTTGCCCCCTCATCTGTTCCTCCCTGTGGGACTAAATTAACGTGGTGCAGACTTCTGTTTTCATAAATACACAGTGGTTTTTCGCAAAAAAGGCTTGACGATATCCATCAGGGAGCCCCACTTATTTTAGGTGTTTGAGTAAGAGTTTCTTTCCGAACAGATTACCTTCAATTTTACCCTCGCAAATAAGGGTGTCGCCTACACCAGGCTCTGAACAGGAAGCTGAAAGCAAGCATTTCTAAACTGGAAACAGGGGCTATTTTGCTTCTTCAGTTATCAGGGTTTCCTCCTTGTTATTTATCTGTGCTGGCATCCTTGCCCCATGTGTCTGAAAACATCTACCGCACAGAGAGAAGCACTGAAGCAAGAACAGGATATTGGAGAATATGCTTCTATATTTGGTACAGCAGTGTGTATGTTTGTGTGAGTGTGTGTGTTTGTATGTGTGTGTTAGATTGTGTGTGTGTGTGTCTGTGTCCTGCACGGTTTCGTTTTCTGGAACCATACCCAAACCACGCAGGCAACATCAATTCCGAGACCAAACCGACACACGACATGAGGACAGATTTTCACCCGAAAACCGAACCGAATTGTTCTGAGAGCCGAAATCCTTACCCATTTAAAAAAAGGAATGGATTTATAATAGACTCCAAACATTGGATAATATTCCTCTGATGTCCCTTAAGGATTTATTAATTGTGTGGCACTATTTTAACCTTAAGTAACTGCAAACTGCAAAAAGCTTTTGTAGATTTATTTTTCACAACACAATGCGTAAATTGACAACTGACATCGCTGAAAGAAAATTGTTGCCTTGTATCCACGATTACCCCAAAATCCTTCCAAACAGCAGGTTTAGCTTGTGTAGGTTGCATGATAGTGTATTCCCCGGTTTTAACCTTTCGTTTGATTTCATAATTTCTCGTTAAGTTAACAATTTTGATAGACCCAGTGAATTATCTTTTGGAATGTAGGCTATTCTGAATTGCAGGCAAAAAACTTTTAACTACTTGAGTATGATACTCAACACAAATTAGAACATTAAACATATCTTGAAACATTTTATTTTAATAACGTTTCCGACCCGCAATATATTAGTTCTGAACCGCAACCAGCCCTGCGGGTTGAAATATTTTTTTCCCTTAACCCGAAATGTTTTATTTTAGCGGGTTACCTGCGGGGAACCACAGGTAACAGACCCTGTGCAGGACTCTAGTCTGTGTGTGTTAGTGTTTGCATGTGTGTGTGTGTGTGTATGTGTGTGTGTGTATCACTGTACAACATAGTGCCACCATCATCAAGCAGTCCCTGGCTCAATGTCCTGATTTGGTAGATCCATGTCCCACAATTTCAACAGTATAACAGTTACTGTAAACAGTACAACATCCTTATAGTATTAATGTACAATAGAGTATAATAATACAGGACTAATAATACAGAAGTTATAAATCAGCTGAGCGCCTGCATCAAATTGAGCTTTTTGTTCAATCATTTAACATTTGTTACATTTGATTTGTGAAACATCGACTTCCATGATTCCCTCTTAATCTTGATTAATCAAGAACACTACTTCCTGTGTTGTGTCTTGGAGAGGAAGGGGGGGGGAGAGGGGTGAGGCGCGGATGCTCTCGGTGGTGCTAAACTGATCTGAGAGGCAGAGCGAGCGTAGCGAGAGCATTTCAGCACCCCGGCATCCCTGCTCGCCTCCCCCCTCCCCCCTCCCCCCTCCATCCTCCACGCCTTCACTCCTTCAAGCCATTAGAAGCCATCGCTTATTGATTTAACGCTGGCTACCATTAGCGCAGTGCCTGTCCCGGCTGAAGGTATCCACTGAGAGGACTTGTGTGGAACGCGTTCTGTGCTGAGAGGGGCTTTGCATCACAGAGCAGCAACAACAGCAGCAGCAACAGCTGCAGAAGAAGTTACTCTGTGTGTGTGTGTGTGTGTGCTGGCCACCCTGTATGGATATGATCTTCATGCTGCCTGTCCTTCACGCCAGCTTCGCACCACATCCTGTGTTAAGCACCAGTGTTCAGAGGCAGGCCGCGCTTGGCTGCGACACCCACCCACATGCTACGCAGTAGAAGGTTTGAAGCATCTGTGCTCTGATTGTTCTACCTCCTACGCACGCGCCCAGACATCTGTGCTCTGATTGGTCTAGCTCCTACACACGCGCCCAGACATCTGTGCTCTGATTGGTCTAGCTCCTACGCACGCGCCCAGACATCTGTGCTCTGATTGGCTTAGCTCCTACAGACGCGCTCAGAAAATGCACCTTTTCGAAACGTTTGAGACTGTATTTGTGCTCAGGGCGATGTACGGGCTCATACGTGCCCAGCGAGGAGGGAAGGCATGCTCCCTCCTGTAACCACGACAACGTGACGAGGACAGACTATGGGGAGCCAGCATGCACACAGGACAGGGTGATCTCACGTGCAGCGAGCCAGGAGAGAGAGAGAGACATGACCAGGGCCGCAACACACATACACCGGGAGAGAGAGAGACACCAGGGCCGCAAACACACACACCAGGAGAGAGACAAGACCAGGGTCGCAACACACATACACCGGGAGAGAGAGAGACCACCAGGGCCGCAACACACACACCAGGAGAGAGACAAGACCAGGGTCGCAACACACACACACCAGGAGAGAGAGAGACACCAGGGCCAGGGAGAACCAGGAAGTCAAACCTCAGACTGTACAGTATCACATTTACTAATAACTCACTAATGATGAATCACTGTTTACTGTCAGTTGGTTGTTTATTAGTTTGTTACAGTCAGTTCATGATATACAGAGTAAGAATTATTTTACAGTTGATGAATGTGTTACAGTGCAGGGCGTACATAACCACTTACATAAAGGAGCCTAGAAAGGACAGCTTCTTTTGTTGTTTTCAGTGAAATGGATTGAGAACTCAATATTTGGCGTCCTTCTCCTTTTCGCCAGATGGCTGCGTAGAGGCCTGCAACACTGAGGAGCTCCCTGAGAGAGGAGGGAGAGAGGAGGGAGGAACCAGAGAGGGGAAGGAGAGAGAGAGAGAGAGAGAGAGAGAGAGAGAGAGAGAGAGAGAGAGAGAGAGAAGAGAGAGAGAGAGAGAGAGAGAGAGAGAGAGAGAGAGAGAGAAAGAGAGAGAGAGAGAGAGAGAGAGAGAGAGAGAGAGAGAGAGAGAGAGAGAGAGAGAGAGAGAGAGAGAGAGGAGAGAGAGAGAGGAGGAGGAAGAGTATTTTAGAGCACTTGTGGGGGTACTTGTGTGAGGACATCTGAGTGTTTATGTGTGTGTGCTTGTTCAGAGTGTGTGTGTTTCTGTGTGTGTGGTGAGTTTGTGTCATCTGAAATACTGCAGACCATCTTAACTACAGCCCTGTAACAGTTTAATGATGTGGAGAAGACAGCTGTGAAGTACCTTGTCTGGGCACTCACATTCATACAGCATGAATCACCAGGCAGGGAGATACTACTCACACAAACATATGATTACTGGTCATTTGATTTGAGAGTATCATTATTCCAAAAATTCCCTCCCTCTTCCTTTCTACATCTCCCTCCCTCCCTCCTTACCTCCTCCACTTCACCTCTCTTTCCATCTTTTTCTCCTCTCCCCCCTCCCTCCTCCTCTTTACCTCTCTTTCCATCCGTCTCTCCCTCGCTGCCTCGCTGCCTCACTGCTTCTCTGTCGCTCAGAGCACAACAGCCCTCTCCAGAGAAGATCTCCTCTGGACTGGAGCTGGTCTCATCACTGCACGTACTCTCAAGGAGTGATTGCTGACCACAATCTGACCTCGCAAACACAGTCTTTTCCCCTCTCTCTCTCTCTCTCTCTCTCTCTCTCTCTCTCTCTCTCTCTCTCTCTCTCTCTCTCTCTCTCTCTCTCTCTCTCTCTCTCTCTCTCTCTCCCTCTCTCCCTCTCCCTCTCCCTCTCCCTCTCCCTCTCCCTCTTCCTATCCCTCTCTCTCTCCCTCTCCCTCTCCCTCTCCCTCTCCCTCTCCCTCTCCCTCTTCCTATCCTCTCTCTCTCTCTCTCTCTCTCTCTCTCTCTCTCTCTCTCTCTCTCTCTCTCTCTCCCTCTCTCTGACACACACACACAGCATCCATTAAAGCTCTGGCCCACCTCTATAATTAAACTGGCTCATTTGCACCAGGCCCTTCCGAGGCAGTGGAAGTGCGGAATGGGATCGTGTGGAATTGGAAGTGACAGAAACATTCTCCACACCACATTTAAACACGCGCAGTCTTGTTAAAAATACATCTGTTTGTGTCCCCGCATCACAGTCTGACAAAGCTACTCATCAGGCTCTGTCTGCGAGGATGAGGAACAAGGGGTCACACACACTCTCACACACTCACACACACACACACACTCACACACACACACACACACACACACACACACACACACACACAGACAGACACTATATACATAAGATACGATCAGCCATAACATTATGACCCGACAGGTGAAGTGAATAACCCTGATTATCTTGTTACCATGGCACCTACATTTTACATTTACATTTAGTCATTTAGCAGACACTCTTATCCAGAGCGACTTACAGTAAGTACAGGGACATTCTCCCGGAGGCAAGTAGGGTGAAGTGCCTTGCCCAAGGACACAACGTCATTTGGCACGGCCAGGAATTGAACTGGCAACCTTCTGATTACTAGCCCGCTTCCCTAACCGCTCAGCCACCTGACTCCACCTAACAGTGGATGGGATTTACAGTATTACTGTAAGCATAAAACAGAACATTTTGTCCTCAGAGTTGATGTGTTGGAAGCAGGAAAAATGGGCAAGCGTGAGGATTTGAGCGACTTTGATAAGGGCCACATTGTGACGGCTAGATGACTGGGTCAGGGCGTCTCCACATCAAAGCAAAACTGGTTCAGGAATGTTTGAGCACCACAACAACCAGGTCAAGGCGTTGACTTGGCCTCCAAATTCCCCAGATCTCATCCAGCCCAGCTTCTGGGGGACATGCTGGACAAACAAGTCTGATCCGTGGAGGTCTGGGTCTCCACGGGTCTGTCTGGGGTCTGAGTCTGGGGTGTGGGGTCTGAATCTGGGGTCTGGGGTCTGGGTCTGGGGTCTGAGTCTGGGGTCTGGGGTCTGAGTCTGGGGTGTGGGGTCTGGGGTCTGAATCTGGGGTCTGGGTCTCGGGTCTGAGTCTGGGTCTGGGATCTGGGGTCTGGGGTCTGAATCTGGGGTCTGGGGTCTGGGCTCTCTGGGGTCTCTGGGGTCTCTGGGGTCTCTGGGGTCTGGTTCGGGGGTCTGGGGTCTGGTTCGGGGGTCTGGGGTCTCTGGGGTCTGGGTCGGGGGTCTGGGGTGTGAGTCTGGGGTCTGGGGTCTGAATCTGGGGTCTGAGTCTGGGGTCTGGGGTCTGAGTCTGGGGTGTGGGGTCTGAATCTGGGGTCTGGGGTCTGAGTCTGGGTCTGGGGTCTGGGGTCTGGGGTCTGGGATCTAGGATCTGAGTCTGGGGTCTGGGGTCTGAGTTTGGGGTCTTGGGTCTGGTTCGGGGGTCTGGGGTCTCTGGGGTCTGAGTCTGGGGTCTGGGGTCTGAGTTTGGGGTCTGGGGTCTGGTTCAGGGGTCTGGGGTCTCTGGGGTCTGGGTCGGGGGTCTGTGGTCTGAGTCTGGGGTCTGGTTCGGGGGTCTGGGGTCTCTGGGGTCTGGGTCGGGGGTCTGGGCTCTGGGGTCTCTGGGGTCTGGGGTCTGAGTCTGGGGTCTGGGCTCTGGGGTCTCTGGGGTCTCTGGGGTCTCTGGGGTCTCTGGGGTCTGGGGTCTGAGTCTGGGGTCTGGGGTCTGGAGTCTGGGGTCTGGGGTCTGAGTTTGGGGTCTGGGGTCTGGTTCGGGGGTTTGGGGTCTATGGGTTCTGAGTCTGGGGTCTGAGTTTGGGGTCTGGGGTCTGGTTCGGGGGTCTGGGGTCTGGGTCGGGGGTCTGGGGTCTCTGGGGTCTGGGGTCTCTGGGGTCTGGGGTCTGAGTCTGGGGTCTGAGTCTGGGGTCTGGTTCGGGGGTCTGGGGTCTCTGGGGTCTGGGTCGGGGGTCTGTGGTGTGAGTCTGGGGTCTGGCGGCTGGTGTCTGGGTCGGGGTCTGGGGTGTGAGTCTGGGGTCTGGTTCGGGGGTCTGGGGTCTGGGGTCTCTGGGGTCTGGGCTCTGGGGTCTCTGGGGTCTGGGGTCTCTGGGGTCTGGGGTCTGAGTCTGGGGTCTGGAGTCTGAGTCTGGGGTCTGGTTCGGGGGTCTGGGGTCTCTGGGGTCTGGGTCGGGGGTCTGTGGTGTGAGTCTGGGGTCTGGCGGCTGGTGTCTGGGTCGGGGGTCTGGGGCGTGAGTCTGGGGTCTGGGGTCTGGTTCGGGGGTCTGGGGTCTGGGGTCTCTGGGGTCTGGGTCGGGGGTCTGGGGTCTGAGTCTGGGGTCTCTGGGGTCTGGGGTCTGGGGTCTGAGTCTTGGGTCTGGGGTCTAGGGTCTAGGGTCTAGGGTCTGAGTCTGGGGTCTCTGGGGTCTGGGGTCTGGGTCTGGGGTCTGGAGTCTGGAGTCTGGGGTCTGGGGTCTGAGTCTGGGGTGTGGGGTTTGGGGTCTGAATCTGGGGTCTGGGGTCTGATTCTGGGTCTGCGTCTGGGGTCTGAGTCTGGGGTCTTGGTCTGGGGTCTGAGTCTGGGGTGTGGGGTCTGGGGTCTGAATCTGGGGTCTGGGTCTGGGGTCTGGGTCTGGGGTCTGAGTCTGGGGTCTCTGGGGTCTGGGGTCTGAGTCTGGGGTCTGGGGTCTGGGGTCTCTGGGGTCTGGGGTCTGAGTCTGGGGTCTCTGGGGTCTGAGTCTGGGGTCTGGGGTCTAGCGTCTGGGTCGGGGGTCTGGTTCGGGGGTCTGGTCCATCAGAGCTGCCCTGGTCCTCCCAGGCAGGGAAGGTGTGTGTTCTGGCTTCAGAGGGCACAGTCCAGAAAGCCACTCAGTCCTGCTTAACGAGCTTTAATGAGCCTTAACGAGCTTTCATCTCAGTAGAGGCTCTTTAAGAACTAAAACGATAAGCAGAGGACTGCCCACCTCAGGACATACAGGACTGCTAACGTCTTGGTGCCAGATACCACAGCACCCCTTCAGAGGTCTGCTGAGTCCAGCCTCCACGGGTCAGAGGTCTGCTGAGTCCAGCCTCCACGGGTCAGAGGTCTGCTGAGTCCAGCCTCCACGGGTCAGAGCTGTTTCGGCAGCAAAAGGGTGACCTACACTATATTAGGTAGGTGGTCATAATGTTTTTTGCTGATCTGTGTGTGTGACGGTGTGACGGTGTGACGGTGTGTGTGTGTGACAGTGTGTGTGTGTGATGGTGTGTGTTTGACGGTGTTTGTGTGTGATGGTGTGTGTGTGACGGTTTGTGTGTGTGTGTGATGGTGTGTGTGACGGTGTGTGTGTGTGTGATGGTGTGTGTATGACGGTGTGTGTGTGTGTGAGACAGTGTGTGTGATAGTGTGTGTTTGACGGTGTTTGTGTGTGATGGTGTGTGTGTGACGGTTTGTGTGTGTGTGTGACGGTGTGTGTGTGACGCTGTGTGTGTGTGTGTGATAATGTGTGTGTGATGGTGTGTGTGTGTATGTGTGATGGTGTGTGTGTGATAGTGTGTGTGTGTGATAATGTGTGTGTGACGGTGTGTGTGTGTATGTGTGATGGTGTGTGTGTGTGTGAGACAGTGTGTGTGTGATGGTGTGTGTGTGACAGTGTGTGTGTGATGGTGTGTGCGTGTGTGATCATGTGTGTGTGACGGTGTGTGTGTGTATGTGTGATGGTGTGTGTGTGTGAGACAGTGTGTGTGTGATGGTGTGTGTGACAGTGTGTGTGTGTATGTGTGGTGGTGTGTGTGTGATAATGTGTGTGTGACGGTGTGTGTGTGACGGTGTGTGTGTGTGATAATGTGTGTGTGATGGTGTGTGTGTGTGACGGTGTGTGTGTGATAATGTGTGTGTGACGGTGTGTGTGTGACGGTGTGTGTGTGTGTGTGATAATGTGTGTGTGATGGTGTGTGTGTGTGACGGTGTGTGTGTGATAATGTGTGTGTGATGGTGTGTGTGTGTGACGGTGTGTGTGTGATAATGTGTGTGTGATGGTGTGTGACGGCCGGGCCTCGTTCTGTCCTGTGAACCTTCATGTCATCAGCATGGCTAGTCATGAGGATAGCCATCAGCACAACGTGGCGAGCATCAAGGCTTCACTGTTGAGCAGACCCAGCCATCATGGAAGCATGCCTAACATGATGTGTGTGTGTGCTTTGTTGAACATCTACGTGCGTGCAGCCCTTTCTGTGAGTGTAATCATGTGGACAGTATGTGTGTGTCTTTCTGTGCATCCGCACTCATGCATACATTTACGTGAGTGTAAGCTGTGTGTGTGTGTGAGTGTGTGCGTGTGTGCTTATATGCTTACATTTGTGCCTTTCAGAGTGTGTGCACAGAACAGAGGATGTTTGTTTTCTGCTCTGCTGGGCTCCCAGACAGAGTCCTACCAGACAGGACACTCAGCCCCCCCAGACCAACACAGAAGGACAGGAACAGGAAGTGTAGGGAAAGACAGCATATCAGACCAGGAAGAGGAAAGACAGCATGTCAGACCAGGAAGAGGAAAGACAGCATGTCAGACCAGGAAGAGGAAGGCAGCATGTCAGACCAGGAAGTAGAAAGACAGCATGTCAGACCAGGAAGTAGAAAAAACTGCATGTCAGACCAAGAAGAGGAAAGACAGCATGTCAGACCAGGAAGTAGAAAGACAGCATGTCAGACCAGGAAGAGGAAAGACAGCATGTCAGACCAGGAAGAGGAAAGACAGCATGTCAGACCAGGAAGAGGAAAGACAGCATGTCAGACCAGGAAGAGGAAAGACAGCATGTTAGACCAGGAAGAGGAAGGCAGCATGTCAGACCAGGAAGAGGAAAGACAGCATGTCAGACCAGGAAGAGGAAAGGCAGCATGTCAGACCAGGAAGAGGAAAGACAGCATGTCAGACCAGGAAGAGGAAAGACAGCATGTCAGACCAGGAAGAGGAAAGACAGCATGTCAGACCAGGAAGAGGAAAGACAGCATGTCAGACCAGGAACAGGAAAGACAGCATGTCAGACCAGGAAGAGGAAAGACAGCATGTCAGACCAGGAAGAGGAAGGCAGGACAGCCCGTTTCCTCTCTTTACAGACTCAGACCCAAACCGCTGGTTTTAGGTAAGAAGATTGGAGTAAGGAAGTAGAGTAGAGTAGAGGAAGGATAGGGTAGGGTAGGGCAAGGCAGAGCAGAGTCAAACAGAGTTGAGTAGAATGCACCGGCATATAGCCAAATAGAGTGGGGTAGAGTAGTGTAAAATAGTGTACAGCTCTATGTGTTCCAGTGTGTCAGTAGAGATGTTGTCCTTCCCCTCTGCCCTGCCCAGCTGCCCGAGATACAACTCTACTTCATTAGCTTCCAGAAGCAGCCAAGCAAATCAAGCCGGAGTCAATCAGAACGAAGCGTGCATCCAACGTTTGTAATTGAGTTTTAAAAAGAGAGATGGAGGGACGGGGGGAGGAGAGAAGAGAGGGAGGGGACTATGTGTGGGTCAGATCCTGTAACAGCATAAAGCTCAGTTTACTAATTCCCTGGGTCTGGTCTGAGTCTGGGGTCTGAGTCTGAGTCTGGGGTCTGAGTCTGGGGTTTGGGGTCTGGGGTCTGAGTCTGGGATCTGGGGTCTGGAGTCTGGGGTCTCTGGGGTCTGGTTCGGGGTCTGGTTCGGGGGTCTAGGTCTGGGATCTGGGGTCTCTGGGGTCTGGGGTCTGGGTCTGGAGTCTGGGGTCTGGGGTCTGAGTCTGGGGTCTGGGGTCTGAGTCTGGGGTCTGAGTCTGAGTCCGGGGTCTGAGTCTGGGATCTGGGGTCTGGGGTCTCTGGGGTCTGGTTCGGGGTCTGGTTCGGGGGTCTAGGTCTGGGCTGGGGTCTCTGGGGTCTCTGGGGTCTGAGTCTGGGGTCTGAGTCTGGGGTCTGGGTTCTGGGTCTGGTTCGGGGGTCTGGTCCATCAGAGCTGCCCTGGTCCTCCCAGGTAGGGAAGGTGTGTGTTCTGGCTTCAGAGGGCACAGTCCAGAAAGCCACTCAGTCCTGCTTAACGAGCTTTAATGAGCCTTAACGAGCTTTCATCTCAGTAGAGGCTCTTTAAGAACTAAAACGACAAGCATAGGACTGCCCAGATTCCCAGAGGATGACTGTGTAAAACTACCTCTGTGTATCTGAGGGAACCAACACATACATTTCCTGAGTCCCCGTCTGCATGAGATCTGTTTGGATCATCATAATGAGTATTCATCTTCTTCGAGATATCTCACACCAAAAGGAAACAACCATTTCTGTTTTCATGTGGACAAAGACTGTGGTCTTATCTCCACCCAGTGCACACCATTGGACACACACACACACACACACACCTTCAACAGTTACTGCACCATCAGCAATATTGACTTAACTGGATCATCACACTCTGCATCTGCTCACGAAGAGAGAGCGTTCACCAGCACAGTAGAGGAACATCTCACCATCACCTCGCTCTCTCCTGTCTAAAGCACACACACCTGCTGGGCCCTGACACACACACACCTCCTGGGCCCTGACACACACACACCTCCTGGGCCCTGACACACACACACCTCCTGGGCCCCGACACACACACACACACCTGCGCATGTTCTGATGTCCTACAAGTACGCGTCTCTCTGACAGTGTGTGTGGAGGTCTGTGATGGTTCCTGTGCAGGAAGTCAGCGCTCGTGAGGACCAAACACAGTACGTCTCTCAGGACTATTCCAGTTAATTGACTCTAATGTCCTGTAGTGTGCCACTCTCCTCGCCCACTCTTCATAATAACATCTCTCGAACGCCCGACGGCAGCTCAGTCAATTAAAACAAAATACAAATGAAGTTAAGCAGTCGCTACTCTGTGATTAGTTTCTCCAGCAACAATTAAGAGCACACGCAAAACAGACAATGGTAATTTACACGTTTTTTTTCTTTTTTTCCTGCTCTCTCTCCCTCTGTCCTCTCTCTCTCCCTCTGTCCTCTCTCTCCCTCTGTCCTCTCTCTCTCCCTCTGTCCTCTCTCTCTCCCTCTGTCCTCTCTCTCCCTCTGTCCTCTCTCTCTCCCTCTGTCCTCTCTCTCTCCCTCTGTCCTCTCTCTCCCTCTGTCCTCTCTCTCTCCCTCTGTCCTCTCTCTCTCCCTCTGTCCTCTCTCTCTCTCTCTCTCTCTCTCTCTCTCTCTCCCTCTGTTTTCTCTCTCCCTCTGTCCTCTCTCTCCCTCTGTCCTCTCTCTCTCCCTCTGTCCTTTCTCTCTTCTCTCTCGGATTCTCATTCTCTGTAGCTCTGCCCGCTCTCTGTCCCTCCCTACCTTCCCCTCCACATTAACTGGTTCTTGTTTGAAGGTGCGGAGCTTGTTGTTAGAACTACATGGGCTCTGCATCTTTTTATTTCTGTCATGTGAGTGGTCTTGATGATTGCTGGAATTGTGGCTGGGATTCTACTGCCCCCATGATTTGACTGCCCCCATGATTCTACTGCCCCCGTGATTCTACTACCCCCATGATTCTACTGCCCCCGTGATTCTACTACCCCCATGATTCTACTGCTCCCATGATTCTACTGCCCCATGATTCTACTGCCCTCATGATTCTACTGCCCCCGTGATTCTACTACCCCCATGATTCTACTGCCCCATGATTCTATTGCCCCCGTGATTCTACTACCCCCATGATTCTACTGCCCCCGTGATTCTACTACCCCCATGATTCTACTGCTCCCATGATTCTACTGCCCCCATGATTCTACTACCCCCATGATTCTACTACCCCCATGATTCTACTGCCCCCATGATTCTACTACCCCCATGATTCTACTGCTCCCATGATTCTACTGCCCCCATGATTCTACTACCCCCATGATTCTACTGCTCCCATGATTCTACTGCCCCATGATTCTACTGCCCCCATGATTCTACTGCCCCCGTGATTCTACTACCCCCATGATTCTACTGCTCCCATGATTCTATTGCCCCCGTGATTCTACTGCCCCCATGATTCTACTGCCCCATGATTCTATTGCCCCCGTGATTCTACTGCCCCATGATTCTACTGCCCCCGTGATTCTACTGCCCCCATGATTCTACTGCCCCCATGATTCTACTGCCCCCATGATTCTACTGCCCCCGTGATTCTACTGCCCCCGTGATTCTACTGCCCCCATGATTCTACTGCCCCCGTGATTCTACTGCCCCCATGATTCTACTGCCCCCATGATTCTACTGCCCCCGTGATTCTAGTGCCCCCGTGATTCTACTGCCCCCGTGATTCTACTGCCCCCATGATTCTACTGCCCCCATGATTCTACTGCCCCCGTGATTCTACTGCCACCATGATTCTACTGTCTTGTGATTCTACTGCCCCCATGATTCTACTGTCTTGTGATTCTACTGCCCCCATGATTCTACTGCCCCCGTGATTCTAGTGCCCCCGTGATTCTACTGCCCCATGATTCTACTGCCCCCATGATTCTACTGCCCCCGTGATTCTAGTGCCCCCGTGATTCTACTGCCCCCGTGATTCTACTGCCCCCGTGATTCTACTGCCCCCGTAATTCTACTGCTCATGTGATTCTACTGCCCTTTGATTCTACTGCCCCTGTGATTCTACTGCCCTTTGATTATGCTGTCCCTGTGATTCTACTGCCCCCGTGTTTCTACTTCCCCTGTGTTTCTACTGCCCCTGTGTTTCTACTTCCCCTGTGTTTCTACTTCCCCTGTGTTTCTGCTGTCCCCGTGTTTCTGCTGCCCCTGTGTTTCTACTGCCCCTGTGTTTCTACTGCCCCTGTGTTTCTACTGCCCCCGTGTTTCTGCTGTCCCCGTGTTTCTGCTGCCCCTGTGTTTCTACTGCCCCTGTGTTTCTACTGCCCCTGTGTTTCTGCTGCCCCTGTGTTTCTGCTGTCCCCGTGTTTCTACTGCCCCTGTGTTTCTACTGCCCCCGTGTTTCTGCTGTCCCTGTGTTTCTGCTGTCCCCGTGTTTCTACTGCCCCTGTGATTCTGCTGTCCCTGTGTTTCTACTGCCCCTGTGTTTCTACTTCCCCTGTGTTTCTACTGCCCCTGTGTTTCTACTGCCCCCGTGTTTCTGCTGTCCCTGTGTTTCTGCTGTCCCCGTGTTTCTACTGCCCCTGTGTTTCTGCTGTCCCTGTGTTTCTGCTGTCCCCGTGTTTCTACTGCCCCTGTGTTTCTACTGCCCCTGTGTTTCTACTGCCCCTGTGTTTCTGCTGTCCCCGTGTTTCTACTGCCCCTGTGTTTCTACTGCCCCTGTGTTTCTACTGCCCCTGTGTTTCTGCTGTCCCCGTGTTTCTGCTGCCCCTGTGTTTCTACTGCCCCTGTGTTTCTACTGCCCCTGTGTTTCTACTGCCCCTGTGTTTCTGCTGTCCCCGTGTTTCTGCTGCCCCTGTGATTCTGCTGGGCTTGTGTTTCTGTGTTTGTACTGGCCTGTGTTCCTCTCCTCCTTCTGTTCTCTCCTGCAGAACAGAGAGTAGAGAAGACTCCAGGCGGAGTGCCGTCAGAAGTGATGTGTGTAATAAGCCCACACTCACATGCGCGCAGACACAATGGTGCGGACTGTGTCTCTGCTTGTATTATCTGCTTGGCGGTGATGGAGGATGGCGGTAAAAATACTGCCAGAGAGATGCAGGGATGGAGAATGAGGACTGGGTCTGCCTGGGAAAGAGGGAATGCGAGAGAGGCAGTGAGTGCGAGAGAGAGAGAGAGAGAGAGAGAGAGAGAGAGAGAGAGAGAGAGAGAGAGAGAGAGAGAGAGAGAGAGAGAGAGAGAGAGAGAGAGAGAGAGAGAGCAGGGTAATTTCCCTAGCTGCTATCATTTGTCAGCCTCCTCTGGCGGGCTTGGCAGCCACTGTGCCAACAGCAGTCAATCAGGCAGCTTATGAATCCAGGTTGCAGACAATCGCTCTGCTTATGAATCCACACAACAGTCAATGCAGATGCGTGGGAGGCCAGAGAGACACATCTACAATCTCCAGTGGCTGCAGGAATACCCCCTCCCCCCAGGGGACCAACCACAACCAACACTCTGATGTTGAAAACTGCCAGTTGGATCGGCCTCCCTCGCCCGCCGTCTCACCGAATCTCACACCTCCAGTCCTCCCGCAGGTTCCCACAATGCAGCAGGCCCCCAGCGGTTCGCTGTCACTTCCTCTAAAAATAGCGGGGAAGCGTAAATCCCCGAAAATGAACGTGGTCCCAGTCAGGCGACGGAGCTAGTTTGTCTTTGAAGGGAATCTTGTTGTCAGACGGGGAATGTGAATAAATCACCACACAGTGTGCGAGGGCAGATCCTAATTCAGGGAGGCAGTTCTAAACATCAGTGTGTTTCCCATGTCCCTGTACTGCACCTGAGGAGGTGTGTTTGCTAAGTGGAGGTTAATGAAGTATAAAGTGCAGTGGGAAGGCAGCCCATGCGGGCTCCCCCTCTCTCCCCCAACCACCTGACCCCCCCCTCCCCTGCCTCCCCCCTTCTCAACGGTCTAACCAGGGACTCTCTCTCTCTGTCTCTCCCTCCCTCTATCTTTCTCTCTCGCTGAACCTTTCTCTTTCTCCCTTTCTCTCTCTGAACCTCCCTCTCCCTCTCCCTCCCTCCCCCAGTACAGGCAGGGGTGTCTAAATGGGATCCTCTCTGCAGGTCTGTTATCATAGCTGCCTGCCATTCTGTCAGACTCCACCGCAAATGCAATTCACTCAGCCAGGGGCAGTTCGACCTAGGCATCTGTTACACTTAATAAAGTGCTGACCCAAATGTCCCTGTGCCCTCTGCCACCAGCCCCCCCCGCAGGACCAGCCAAGCGGACAGAAGGGTGGTTCTGGCATGTATCATTCATGGTCGGTGCTCAAAGGTGTTTACCCCTGATACAAACAGAACCAGGTGTTGTTGCTACACTGTAGCGGGAATGAAAATGGGGATTTGAGTTGCAACATTGTTGTGTTTGCGTTTTCTTCGAGATTTTTCTATGAAGAAATGTTTGGAATTTGATGTTGGCATGGAAGCTGAAAGGGTAAGAGTTTAGTGGATTTGGTGAGCAACCTGGTTGAGTAGACTTGTTCACCTGTGCAGATTATGTTTATAATCCTGTTTGACATATGGGATATTTTTCCATCATACTGATGCACACTGCAATGAACCACCAAAGCTACCAGTTTCCCCATGCAGAGAGGAGAGAGAGAGAGAGAGAGAGAGAGAGAGAGAGAGAGAGAGAGAGAGAGAGAGAGAGAGAGGTGTGAAGCAGAGGAGAAGAGAATCTGAAAGAAAGAAAAATGGAAAGAAAAGAAAGATATAAAGAAAAGACTAGTAAAAAGGGGCAAAGAGTCTCCCATCTCCCTTGTAGATTTACAGATCTGTCGGAACTTTATGTGGTCAAAATGGAAAAGAGAATTGGGCAGTGTTTACGGCTCTATAAACCTTTCTTTTAAACCCAAGGACTTGGCCACCCTGCAGACTGCAGAGCACCACTCATAAAACTGAGTCTAACGCCGTCTTTTAAATCTGATGAAACATTTATCGATTTATTCTTTGGTGTCTTGTTTTATTTGCTCTTCCCTTCCCACCTTGAGGGTTGATAGGGAAGGAGGTGAGGGGGGGAGGGGGGGGGAGGGGGGAGGGACGGAGGATGCTCGTTTACACGCTAATTAATCAGAATGTAAACATTGAGGAGGAACAGAAGGGAGTGGAAGGGGAGGAGGGAACTGAAAGGAAGGAGGGAGGGAGGGAGGACGGTGGAGGTAGAGGAAGGAGGGAGAATAGGGGACAATAGGGGGGGGTAGAGAGAGGAGGAAGGAGGGAGGGAGAATGGGGGGGGGGAGAATGGGGGGGGGAGAATGGGGGAGGGAAGGGCGAGTACTTAGACTGGTACAGCCCATTGAGGAGGAGGGCTTTCTGAGATAGATCTGTGGGTTGTTAATTTTCTTCTGAATGAGCAGCAGTTCATCAGATTTCAGAGTCCCCAGGCTACTCTCACAGAGCTCCCATCTTCTTTTATCTCCTCCCATTTCCCCTCCCTCCCTCACCCCATCAACACCACCCTACTCCACCCCGGCCCACACTGCTGTAGGGAATGATAAACAAAGAAATCAATATCACCATTCCAGTTTAATACGTTTGAAAAAAACAAAAAACAAACTACAATTAATCCGTTCATCTAGTGAATTACACCAACGTATTTCCTGAAAGGACATTTGCTGACGAGGGAGTGACCCTATTAGCGTCTCCACCCCCCATTGGCTATGTGATGATCCTCCACCCCCCTCTCTATTCGATACCACGGAAGTAACCAATCACTGAAGGTCTGTATAGATAGGTAGATACATAAGGCATCCGTTTAGGGGACTCATTCACTATAAGCGCCTACAGAGAGGGATTTGAACCTGCGAAGGGACAGACAGACACACGCACACAGACAGACAGACAGACAGATAGATAGACAGACAAATGACACCTATACACAAATCACACCCAGCACTGTCCTAAAACAGCCAATCCGCACATGATGCACTGAAGCACAGATAACAAACAATAAGCAATAATTAACCAGTGACCCGGTGACAGGTTGGTAGTCCTGGGTTATCGACCCCACTCTGAAACTGATGAGGTCATAAAAGCAGGACGGGGTGAAACAAGCGGGCGTGGATGCGAGCGTTGCTATGGCGGATGGCGTTTCGTTTGTCAACAGACGGCTGTGCTTTGTAGTGATGCAGACTGTATGATGAAGCATTAAAGCCTTATTACACCACACAAGCTAACGAGGTGCGGGAAAGCTCGCAGCCATCTGGGGAAGGCTCCGTACCGCCTAGCATGCACGGATGTCCGCTCGCCTCTGTTTGACTCCATTTACGTAACCACACTTATTCCTCCATAATAATTATGCAAATAACATGGTGGGAGAATTCCAAGCGTGCGAGGCACTGCTAATGTGTTTCAGAAAGGTTGGTCAGGACATACATTCTTATTCTTCCTCCAAAATAAAGAAGCCAAATTTGCGGGGGTAATTACGACCGGTCTCAAAACGCTCTTGGTTTTTTAATGACACAGGGTACATTTTGGCAGGAGCTCTAATGTTACATCGTAGGCTAATTAAGCCCATAAAAAACATGAGAAGAACAAATGTTTCCAAAGACTGTAATTTGGAGACGACTGCCAGTGTTTCCAATACAAGCCCCGGTGATGACAAGTTCTGACACGCGTGTGTACAGTAGGCTACAGCGTTCCCGCTGATTGGTCCCAGTCGACCCGTCACGGTTGAGCCCATCTTTACCTAAAACAATCCTAATTAAACCAACGATGCCTTTGATCTCTGCGGTTATCAACGCTTGCTTTCTCCCGGGGTTAAACGCCGACGGTGCGATCGTTACCAGAGGATGTTAGAAGCTGCGGAGGCGGGGGGGGGGGGGAACAAGCGAGGCGCTAAGGCCCTCCTTCCTCATCACCCTCAGGAGTTTATCCCTTTTGACTGGGTGGAGATTTACCGGATGAGAGCTAAACTGACCATGGCTTTGATCTCGTTAAGTAAGGGTTAGGGAACAACTGCCAACCCAATTACTGTATCCTATAGGTAGGCTATGGTATATTAATGGGTGGTTGAGGGAAATGGTTGGTCTCTGACTGTGTGTGAGTGTGTGTGTGTGTATGTGAGTGTGTGTGTGTGTGTGTGAGTGTGTGCGTGCGTGTGCGTGCTTATCGATCTATCATCTAATCATATCATCATCTACTTGTGAGACCGCATTTCGCTCTGCCTCTATAGGTCTAGGTTGTAGGATTGTTGTAAACACTGATCAGATCTTATAAGTCTGCAACATCAGTCGAGCCAAGCACGGAAGTTCCGTCAACAAACAATTCATCCTGCCTAATGCCAAGAACACAGAAACACCAGATCCATCACACACATTCAAACTGGTGGCCAAAGTGAGGCCTTCTGCGTGGAAATCAGAGCATATCCTTCTTTGATTCACTCCATAATGGAAAATGACAAGTGATTTATGCCCGGCATTAATTATAATTCAGGAGATAATCTGTTAGAGCGAGACGGCACAGACGTTGCCCCTGTTTGTAATTGAATCACAAACAAGTAATGAATCGCCCACATTGTTTTGCACGTTGTTTGTCTTAGTTTACTCCGAGGCTGCGGTGCTATTTACTTTGGTGATTTACTCGTCCCATGTGACAATACCGTCGCTTCAAACTGAGAACTCTCCCAAACTTTGAACATGTTTTCTTCTCATGTCAAAGTTGTGCAACGAGTAGAGCGATCAAACAATACAAAACATTGCATTGATCCCATGGTTTGATGATATTTATCAAAGATTACCGTGATTAAAGGTGTGTTTGAGTAAAGCTTGTATTGACCTTCATGCATTTGCTTTTGTGATAGAAAATAGCTGGTGCCGTTGCTGAGCTTTGGTTCATTTAGCGATTTGGCTAGTAAACACGGACAAATAAGCACTGAAATAAACTGAAATAGTCACTGAAATACTGTTAGAACTACGCTCAAGATCTTCTGCTGTAGGCCTACTTTCCATTTGCACTATTTGGACGTCGCTTTGGATAAAAGCGTCTGCAAGTGCATGAAATGTTTTTAAATAACTAACTCAGCCATTAAGAATCCAGTAACCCAATCCAGGGACTTCCAACTAACAGCGTCCGACGCAAAGTAGCAGTTCAACTTTGCGAGTCTTGTAAAGTTTGTGGCAGTTCGCTCGCCATGTTCCTACGTCACTTTGTCATCACTGATTCAGAGGCACTTACTACGGACGGCAGGGGCCCAGGAGAACTCTCATCTGCCCGCCCGCCAGAAGGACGGCTCACAACTTATTAACATTTCAGCTTGGACAAATAAAAAACAATACTGCCTCAGTCTCTTCTGCCTCCAGCCCGGCATTAGCGACGCAGGTCGCACCAAAGAATCACAGCCAGACTGTTGTGGGCTGTTCTACGTCTAATAACGTTGGTTCTCCTGCAGATGGACCAGATGAAGACAGCAGAATCCTGCCGGCGTGTCATTTCCTCTCCACAGACTCTCTGCAAGCTGTCCTACATGCAGTCATTTCTCCTTGTTTGCAAACCCCAAACTCTGCCTTCAACCCGGTTTTAATTGATATAAAAGAGTTTATTCAACCTTCCTTTAATTGATATAAAAGTGTTTATTCCAGCCCTGCTTAAATTTATATTAAAATGTTTATTTGTAATTAGTCATTAGTAATTTCTCTTTTTGCTGAGGGACTGTGGTGTTAGAAGTTTTGCTGTTTTCTAAAGCAACTGTGTTGAAGACCACAAGACAGAGGATATGTGATGTACTGTGTGTGTGTGTTTTGGTGTGTGTGGGGGAGGCATGTGTGTGTAGGGGGAGTGTGGGTGTTGGTGGGTGTTTTAGTGTGCGAGTGTGTTGGGGGGGGCATGTGTGTGTAAGTGGAGTGTGTGTGGGTGTTTTAGTGTGTGTTTATTTAAGTGTGTGTGTGTGTGTGTGGGGGGGGGGGGGCAGTATTAGCTCCACAAATGATTGACATCTGATTCTTATCCTGAAATTTGAGGATGATGACTGTGATGATGGTGATGATTGTGATGATCCTCAGATGAGCTCTGATTGGCTGTCAGGGTGGCGATGACAGCGTGTTTCTGCCAGAGGAGAAGGAAATCTCATTATAAAATGACATCTAGATCATTACTGTGGCTGCAGTGTGCTGGGCGCTCGGCTCAGCTCAGCTGCAGGCTGTCTGCTACCTCCCCCAACCCCCCCACCCTCTACATCCACCCCCCCTCAGCCCCCCCCAGCCTCCCCCCCAACTCCCCCTTCTCCCTCCCCAGCTACCCTCATCGCCGGAACGACTCTGAACGACGCAGAGGTGCCGAATAACACCTTCACGAAACAACATCTCTCTTCCCCCTCGTAGGTCTCTCTCCCTCTCCTCCTCCCTCTGTCTCTCTCATCCCCTCCGCTCGTCTCCCCTGTGTTTGCCGTGAACGTAAATCACTATTAGAGCGGGTGGCAGTGTTTGCTCACGGGGCGTGAGTCTCTCTCCGTCTCCCCGAGATGAACCGCTCGTTCCCAACGGCTGTTGACTTATGCCCGGCTGTCTGGTAATTAGGCTGCGTAACGGCTGCGGTTAGGGGGGGAGGGGGTGGTGCTGGTGGTGTAATGTCTGCAGTGAGGAGCTCTCTGGGAGGGGGAGGGGGTGGTGGTGTAATGTCTGCAGTGAGGAGCTCTCTGGGAGGGGGAGGGGGTGGTGCTGGTGGTGTAATGTCTGCAGTGAGGAGCTCTCTGGGAGGGGGCGGGGGTGTTCCGTAATGTGGCCCAACAATCTGTTTGTAGATGCCAGCGTTCTGTCACATGAGTTGGTCATGGAGAGATGCCTTCTGACACCCACACACTGACTGCAGGTCTAACTCGATGGCTGCGGAGTTTAAGATGCAAAACATGAGGAGATGACAGATTGGTCGGCACAGCGTGTTCAGTTCACACATCGACATTACGTTTTCATTCATTTAACAGATGCTTTTAGCCAAAGCGACAGACAAATCGCACTAACCCAAGACCAATGACCAGAAGTGCAGATAGTTTGAACTGTGTTTCTGTGGTCAGAATCAAGGAATGGTCTGTGTTCACCCCTTCCTGTCCAGATTCCTGCTAAGTATCTTTCCGGATTGTGAGGCTCGGCATCCGGAGAGCTGGAGTTTCTGTCCTCGGTGGCGCCGGGGCTTGAAGCTCGCGTCTAATTGGTTAACCGGGGGGCCCTGGGTCACGATAATTGACCCTATGGCATGTCGTGGGGCATGCTCCCTGGCAGAGCAATGGCTTCCACCTTCATTAGTTCTGCCTCGGAAGCGCAGAGAGGCCCGCGGCGCTAACCTTAAGAGGATTGGCTGTTTGATTCCTACAAATTGATGTTTGGTTCTCTCTCTGTTTCATGCAGCCCTCCTCGCCCGCCTGCCGAACACTTTGATCATTTTTCAAAGCAGCTGCAGAGAAAGGAGCCAAAGCTTTTTGCTCTGCCTGTAGGACTCGCTGAGAGAGAAGCGGTTTGGACGAGACACGCTCATTCACAGGGCCACGGCTCTGTCTGCCCTCACAAACAACATCGGCAGAGAACAGACCTTCAAAAGAAACACCTTAACTGCACCCAAGTCACTACTTAACGCCCAGTAGCAAGAGGTTGTTCAAAAAGAAGATGGCAAAGATGGATGGTTGGATAGATGGATGATTGGATGAATGGTTGGATAGATGTATGGATGGATGGTTGATGGATGTATGGATGTACGAATGGTTGGATATATGTATGGATGGATGGTTGATGGATGTATGGATGTATGAATGGTTGGATAGATGGTTGGATGGATGGATAGATGGTTGGATTGGATGGTTGATGGATGGACGGATGGATGGGTGGTTGGATGGATGAGTAAGCCCTAACCTTAAAATGTTGTATTATTGGTGGAGGAAATATACAACTTTTCAAATGTGTAACTGGTCTCAAAAGTTTTAATGAGTATGTGTAAATCAAAGCTGAGAAACAATTATGTAACTGTCATGATTTTCATGACCTGTCAGAATGAAGATTGGACATGCGACTGCTGGTTGTTCACAATAATTATGTAACAGTAATGATCTTGCATGGACAGGATTATGGAACAAACAGCAGTTTTCTATATTTTGAGTGATGTTTCTGACATTCGGGCAATCAATATTTCAAATCAGATGAAATAAATCACTGTGTAGAGAACAGCGTGGCATTCAATTGTTCCTTTATAACAGCATGTCGTGAAAACACGATTATCTGCATTCACAAACGGTTCGCACAGTTTGACTGGAAACTTCTTGAAGATGAGAGAAGACAGAGTAATTAATGAGTTGATAAATGTCAAAGCGTGTTCTATATTTTACTGCTGTGAGAATGCATCTCACAGCAGTGGCGATTTTAGACTCGTTTTGGGAGTGCTCAAGCAGTTCTAAATTTCATCTCAGCACCCCTAAAAATAATAATAATAAAAAAAGAGTTATTATTTATTTATTGTTGACACATCATTATAGTTTAATTTGATGCTGGTAGTTCATTTTTTTCATTAATTCAATATTTTGCATAATAATAAAGAAAGTGAAAGAAATGTGTTTATTTATTTAATGTGATTGTCCATTCCACTGAAAAAGGCACCATCAAACCCAATAATCATGTAACAGTCGGTTCCTGTGTTATTGAAACAACCTTGGCTTCACCCTCCTGAAGGACACAGCACAGGAGCTGGACCAGTGAGCAGACACACGTCCGCTTAACTGCCTCGAGGACACATTCATCCACAACACCATCTCCAACCTGGCTTTGAATTATTATCATCGCTTCATCATTCAAGCCTTTTCCAAATGCTACTTTACCCGAGCTGCCGAAGTCATGTACAGCACCTGTGCTTTTGTGTTTTTGTCAGGTACGGGAGGCAGAGTTCTGCCAATCGCAGTCCGCTAGTTAGTGGAGAGAGAGAGGTGGAGGAGGGGAGGATAGGGGGGGAGAGAGAGGTGGAGGAGGGAGGATGGGGGGGGGGAGAGGTGGAGGAGGGGAGGATAGGGGGGGGAGAGAGAGGTTGAGGAGGGGAGGATGGGGGGGAGAGAGAGGTGGAGGAGGGGAGGATAGGGGGGGGAGAGAGAGGTGGAGGAGGGGAGGATAGGGGGGGAGAGAGAGGTGGAGGAGGGGAGGATGGGGGGGGGGAGAGGTGGAGGAGGGGAGGATAGGGGGGGGAGAGAGAGGTGGAGGAGGGGAGGATGGGGGGGGGGAGAGGTGGAGGAGGGGAGGATAGGGGGGGGAGAGAGAGGTTGAGGAGGGGAGGATGGGGGGGAGAGAGAGGTGGAGGAGGGGAGGATAGGGGGAGGAGAGAGAGGTGGAGGACGGGAGGGTAGGGGGGGGAGAGAGGTGGAGGAGGGGAGGATGGGGGGGAGAGAGAGGTGGAGGAGGGGAGGATAGGGGGAGGAGAGAGAGGTGGAGGACGGGAGGGTAGGGGGGGGGAGAGAGGTGGAGGAGGGGAGGATGGGGGGGAGAGAGAGGTGGAGGAGGGGAGGATAGGGGGGGAGAGAGAGGTGGAGGAGGGGAGGATAGGGGGGGAGAGAGAGGTGGAGGAGGGGAGGATAGGGGGGAGAGAGAGGTGGAGGAGGGGAGGATGGGGGGGGAGAGAGAGGTGGAGGAGGGGAGGATGGGGGGGAGAGAGAGGTGGAGGAGGGGAGGATAGGGGGGGAGAGAGGTGGAGGAGGGGAGGATAGGGGGGGAGAGAGAGGTGGAGGAGGGGAGGATAGGGGGGGGAGAGAGGTGGAGGAGGGGAGGATAGGGGGGGAGAGAGAGGTGGAGGAGGGGAGGATAGGGGGGGAGAGAGAGGTGGAGGAGGGGAGGATAGGGGGGGAGATAGAGGTGGAGGAGGGGAGGATAGGGGGGGAGAGAGAGGTGGAGGAGGGGAGGATGGGGGGGGAGAGAGAGGTGGAGGAGGGGAGGATGGGGGGGGAGAGAGAGGTGGAGGAGGGGAGGATAGGGGGGGAGAGAGGTGGAGGAGGGGAGGATAGGGGGGGGAGAGAGAGGTGGAGGAGGGGAGGTTAGGGGGGGAGAGAGAGGTGGCCAGACTGGTGAGAACAGACAGCCGGCTTCGACAGAGAGCGCAGTCATTGTCAGAGAGTAATTCCATTTCGCGAGTAAGCGCTTGACTGCCTACAGTGACAGCCTAGTCCTCATCCTGTCTCCATTGGCATTCTCTTTCCTCCGGGGCCGCCAACGACAGGATGTCACCCCTCTGCTCCCCCTCCTCCCCCCTACTCCCCCCCTCTGCTCCCCCTTCCAAAACCAGCGACCAGCAGGAAGGGGCTTATGTGCAACAAACAAAATCTGTGCCTCCCTGACGGATGTTCATGAACAAAATGTAAATGCTGGAGGATTGTGGGTAGTGTGGTGAACTTCTGACAGTCGTCCAGAGTCACGCCACAAGCGGTGGTTGCCGGGAGACAGAGTGAGGGCAAGGATTGTGTCTCCGGAGTGTGTCCTAAGTGTGCGTGTGTGTCTCCGGAGGGTGTCATTAGTGCGTGTCTCCAGAGTGTGTCATCAGTGTATGTGTGTGTGTGTGTCACTGGTGTGTGTCACCGGGGGTGACACAGTTCAGAGAGAGGGAGAAGGTGTTTGGTGTGTGATTGCAGCATGCGTCTACAGAACGATACGTCAACCATGCCGACATGAAGTGAAAAACCCCTTTGTTCACTCCCCATCCCAGGCACCTCCACCTGCATACTGTGTTCAGGC
>NC_085024.1:3000668-3018168 GCF_963692335.1 Osmerus eperlanus
CTTGTTTTTCAGCAACAGAAAAAGACTAGTCACAGATCACTTTCTGCTACCGTGTTGTCTCCCTGAAACGGCTGCTCCGCCGCCCTAACACAGTAATCCTGGAGGCAGTTCCAAGCTGACGGAACAGGAAAAAATGATAAATAAGGATTTTCATTTTTACCCTGTAATGGAAAACTGCACAGCGTTTTCTCTCTTCACTGCATTTACCTTTAATAGAGTTTTAAAAATCCATACAATCTCATTGCCACAATAATTTGTCTCATCAAAAAAAACGTTCTAACATTTTGTCCGTCGGTTGGTTTTGTAGACGGGGTCTTATTTGTCATTTGGACGATTTCCTACACCCCCCCCCCCCCCACACACACACACACACACACACCATTACTAAGTTGACAAGAACTGAACTAAAACAACTGAAATAGGTTTTGTTTGGCAATCACATTTCAAACTATAGGCCCTATCGTTCAAATGTACATGCATTCAACATTAGGACTCAAATGCATTAGCCTATCACTCCACTACTACAGCGGTGGTAGTCTGTTTTACTCTTTCTGGAATCTACCAAATAAAGTTTCTGGAGTCTCAAGCGGAGAACACTAAGTAACATTTTCTTGAGCGAAAGAAACTTCTTTTACTCGGATAGGAGAGATTGAGAACGTCAGTGACGAATGTCTTGCATTAACTTTCTTGTTTAGTTTCCCCCGGAAGCAGTGAAATAACCCTATTAAATCAAGTAGTCACTCGGCCATTTATCTCAATGCAGCTGACTAGTCCCTCAAAGCTAATGGGGTTTAGAATTTGCATGAGGCGAGTTTACCCACAAAGCTTCGCCTAAGAGGATTTCACTTCAGACAGAGAGCTTATTGTCGCACTTGTTCATAGACATGGATTACCGCCGTACTAGCCCATACGAACCCGTTACTCCAAGGAAGGGTCTGCAAGTTCCCCGTCACTGTCGCCGTATAGCTGGTTTATAGTAGGACGTGGGTGAAGTGGCGAGGCTAGGCCTACTCTGGACTTCTGATGCGAAAATCCTGTTTCCCTACCGCACGCAGCCTACTGTTTGAGGGTGTAAGGCAAACGGTGGACACATATTGTATATTCATGACTAAACGTTTACCTGGGGAGAGGCATTATCCGTCTGCCTGTCCAAAAGAATTTGTCAAGAACGGTGAGTGTTCAAAGTGAACCCACGTATTACGTAATAATTCCCCCTCTAGAGTTAGCTATACCCCCTGGGTGGTAAACTTCACTGAAGTCACTCTTTGTAAATATGGAACCTATCATTTCGTTTTATGTATTCCCTCGCCTCGTCTTGCAGCTTCTCATCATAGCAGGATTCCTGCGAGTGTTGTCAACTTAGCTTTCTACATCATTTGAATAAGCCTCTTTCAGCACGGGCCTGTCTGTACTGTTTCATAGTGCGGAAAGCAGCTTTTTCTGCTAAATATAACATGTATCTTCTGAATTAATTCTTTCTTTCATTCTTTCATTTATCAGCAAAGAAGGTGCTTGAAATACGGCTTCATCCGCATTTAAACATTGTTTGATCTCGGACACGTCGATACTTTTTGGGTTTGAATGAAATTCAGCAAAGTATGCTTCAAGTAGGCTATTTGAGGATGACTTCATGGGCTAGTGACATGGGGTGTTTGTACACTGCACTATCCAATCTAGCACGGGTCACTCGTAATAATATTTCCCGAACACAATTTCATTTTGTCAACTCAGTACTATACAGATATATCTGCCATTAGCAGTGTGATCTGTTGCAGACACCAGGGTAGCCTACTTGCAGATTCGAGTTGACAGCAGATATTTTCACCATCAGCACAACGTCGCTGTGAAGCTGTTTGGAAGTTCCAACAAATCGAAGTGAAATCACAGTTGAACGTTTTTACCCTTGAGCTAGTAAAAGGAACTGTCACCCATGTGTGACAGACGCGCGCTGGACGCGTCCCTCTGGCACCCTCTTTACTCCTCTTTTATCTGCTCCGACTCTTCATCTCCGTCGAGAGAGCGTCGCGACTTGCGAGTGAGCCGGTGACAAACACCGCAGTTCCCTGTCTGTCAGCCTCCATCCAGCTGGCGTCAGACTTCACTGACAGGCAGGCATTTGCACAGGCCTTTCTGTGGAGGTTCCAGTACAGCTGGAGCGTGGAGTTTAGTCGAAGCGAATTTAGCCCGTTCTAGTGGAAAAGCGGCTCTGGACTCACTATTAGCTTCCTAGCCCTATCGTATCCATGTCCTTGTTTGGGTATGCAGAGCTTGTATGGTTAGTTTAGCATAACTATTGCTATGGTTGTTTTGTTACTTGTGTTCTTTTGTGGTGCAGTAATTAGCATGGTTAACTTCTGTAATTATGTTAGATCTGGCAGGAGAGCTGTAGCCTACAGCTACACTTCCAGGTCTGTGGCTGATGCTCGCTCAACCCCTCTAGTGAGTGTGTGTGTGCGTGTGTGAGTGGGGGGGGGGGAATTAAACATTTTGTGTTAGCTCAAATAGCATTAGCAAGTTTAGTGTCTCTAGTCTAGCTCCCTGTAGCCTGCCGTTGAGGAAATGTTAGCTTTCAGGTGTGCGCCTGTTCCTCCTCTGCATTAATGAGACACGATTAAACAGAGTCGTCACATCCAACCAGGCGAATCAGTGATCCAGTCACACTGAGGTCCAAGTCCCACTGTTCAGCCTGCACACAAAATGCCCCCCAACTCACTTCATAATTGCCTGTGCCAATAAACTAGCCAGCTGTTCTGGCTGACTGCATCCAGAGTGAGGAAAGTTTCAGGGCATCCTGAAGTTTACAGAGAGAGAGAGACACAGAGAGAGAGGGAGAGAGAGAGAAAAAGAAAGTAAATACTCGTAGGCAGACACTCTGTCACCCTGTAATGGGAAAAGTGTCAGTTTGGTTGAAAGGCTGAGGAAGTTTGTGGTGTTCCTCCATTTTGGAAGAGTGACTCAGGGGGTTGGTTATCCTCAGGTGTGAGGGAAGCCTTGGAGGCTTGATGAAGAGCGACTCAGGGGGTTGGTTATCCTCAGGTGTGAGGAAAGCCTTGGAGGCTTGATGAAGAGCGACTCAGGGGGTTGGTTATCCTCAGGTGTGAGGAAAGCCTTGGAGGCTTGATGAAGAGTGACTCAGGGGGTTGGTTATCCTCAGGTGTGAGGGAAGCCTTGGAGGCTTGATGAAGAGCGACTCAGGGGGTTGGTTATCCTCAGCCTTGGAGGCTTGATGAAGGCCAGCTACCTACTGAGAGTCTGCCCAGGGTCTCGAGCGATGGTCAGCTAGGGACCCTACTACTCAAATAACCATGGTGAGCAGGGCCGCTTTGAAGAGACTCAGAACCTGTAAACTGGATTTATATACAACGACACCATGACGCCCAAACAGAGTGGAAAGAGAGGAACACAATATGCAATGAGAATAGAATACCGTATTTTTTGGAAAATAAGCCGCATTTTTGTATAAACCGCACCTAACCAGAATGGGAGCTTTGTACAATGATACAAAGCAATGCACGAGTATAGGCGATCTGTTGTGTAACACACTTCGAAAACGAAAGTAAGTAAGTGCGTAATGTATGTTTTATATTGCCCGGGAATTATTAGCTAGCATAATACTCGTAGAATGCTACTACCATGTGTAGTACCTAGTGTTACTTGTTAGCCGTCTCATTAGTACATTTTTAAGCCTGTTTTGTTATAAAAACGTTCTATAAGCCGCTTTGAAATATAGGCCTCACCACCACAAGAAAAATGTAAAATCGGGATATAAACCGCGGCTTTATTTCCAAAGAATACGGTAATGCATTTGTGTGTGTGTGTGTATGTTTAAGTGTGTGTGTATGTTTACGTGTGTGTGTTTACGTGGTTGTGTGTGTACATGTTGGGGGTATTGTGTGCCATGATCTGCCATCGGCTCAGAGCCAGGTTGAAATCAATCTTTTCGCAAACCTAGTGAATTAAAGTGTGCATGTGCCAAATTTCTGCCCTGTAGTTTCTGCCAACGTGATCGTTGCAGTTTTCTGTCAACAATCAGTAGATCGTTGTTGCAGGAACATGACTCTGACTGAACTAAAGGCCGATTTATACTACTCCGACTCCGTTACGGACAGACAGACGGACAGAGTCGGACGGATTTGTTGAATTTATAGTACTCCGAAGGCTGTGGGTGCTGAAAACACTTCACCGCCAGAAAAGTAGGTGGAGCAATGTTTGAGCAGCCTGCCACATGACGTCTTTGTGTGTGGAACCAATTGCGGACAAATCATAGCCAAGGGATATCCGTAAAATGACGGACTAGCGGACGGAAAGTCAGGAAAATCAGGAGGTGCAGGTAGAGCTCTCTGAGGGGCTCGGAGAGGGCGTTCCTCATTGGAGAGGGCGTTCCCTGTGTCCGTCTCCGTCAAAAAGGGAGTAGTATAATTCGGCCTTTAGCCACACACTTTCTACCGAAACAAACCAAAGTAGCACAGATGATGAAACAGCTGATTGTGGATGACATTTAAATGTCACATGTTGTACGAAACCGTTGGCCGTTCTGATTCAAACCAGACACACAGGGCAGCAGGCGTTAAAACACACGTGTCAGCATGTTTTCTGGTGCTAAAGGGACAACCAAGGACGTGCTGATGCAGCACATGCTAACAGAAACCAATAAACTTTTGAGTGCCGGCTTATGATTGTGACATAATGACTCCCATTGTGAAGCAATTGTTTGCGATAGCAGTTCACGGCTGATACAAATGACGGTACCTGAGACATGTTGATTGTCTCATTTAAACATCATCGGTTCTGTTTGTGTGGCGCATCTATTCTGTATGGCTGCAGGAAGCACTAGCACTCACACAGATTATGGTAAAGTATGTTCATTGTTTAGCACTTGCACAGAATGCTAAAGCACATGTATCGTGTAGCTATGGCGCTAACACAGATAATGCTAAAGCACATGTATCGTGTAGCTATGGCGCTAACACAGATAATGCGGTAACACTTTATAATAAGTCAACGCTTTTTGGCATTTACAAAGTGTTGACTAATAGTTAGTTAATCCTTTATAAAACATTTTGAAACATTAACAATACATTATTAAATAGTTAATAAGCTTATTATTAAATGCTATGTTAATCATTAATAAACACTGTTAAACATTATGGATTTGATTCATAATACAATTCATAAGGTGTTTGATAACTGCATTACCATACTTTATAGACAGCTTGTTAATATAGTTGCAAACCTGTAGTTTATAATCTGTTAATGGTACATGAGCTGGTATAGAAAGCATTAGCAAATGGTGAACAAACCATTTACATTACCTTTACAAAGCATGAGTAAATAACTAACAACATATTTACTTATGTCTTTAATTAATGTATGCCAAGTCGAATACATGATGTACACTAATACTTAGCAGATGTCTTAACAACTATTTTATAAACACTTACTAATGATGCAACTTGTGATTAGTAATGCAAGTTATAAAGCATTTACTAACTGTTAGTTAAGGCTTTTGTGTTATTTATTAAGGTGTTCTTGTCCATTCTCAAACCTCACATTCACAAAGGTATCATAACAACTATTTTATAAACACTTACTAATGATGCAACTTGTGATTAGTAATGCAAGTTATAAAGCATTTACTAACTGTTAGTTAAGGCTTTTGCGTGACCTAATCTAAAGTGTGAACTATCTATGCCTCATTAAACATTTATAAGTTATTTATTAAGGTATTCTTGTCCATTCTCGAACCTCACATTCACAAAGGCTGAACATAGGTTTCTCAAAAGGAAACAGACACAACACAATGTGATACACAAAATTACTATTTTATTGAAGTAATGACAGGCATGTGTCTTACTAACTACAGTACTTAGTTAGCTCTACTAGCCGAGAGTGACAGCGGTCGATACGTTATAACCTCAGTTTGATATTTCCCGGCATGACCGAACGGTCGAGGTTAGTAAGTTGTTTATTATATGGCATTGTTAGCTCTTTTCATTTAAAACCGTCGTTTTGTTCAGCTCTACTCAAGTCTTCACACGGTGTGTTTCAGGTGTTAGCACCTACAGTACTGTACCTAGCAACCAATCTGAAATCTGAGCAACCAAACCTAGCAATCTGCCTAGCGCTTGTCGTTTAAATCTCTGTGTTCACGCTTTTCTGCTCTTTTAGGAAGTTAAGAATTTCCTCGTCGCTGTTGATGTCTTCATTGTCATCTGGATAGTAAAACTCCTCGATCTCGCTCATTTTGAAGATGACATCAGCGGAGGGCAATAAGAATACGTAGCGTTATCAGACCGCAGGTCAATACGCGCATAGAATATAAAGACTTAATACGCGGCTGGCATGACTACCCATTAGCCAATCAGAACGCTCGTACTGTTGTTGCAATTGAACCAATATGCTGTTCTTATTGGATCAGAAGACGTTCTCAAAAGAGTTGTTGATATGTTGCCTTGGAGATGTAGTGACGTCACCAGTACAAGTGCAGCTGATTGCTCTGACAAGATGGCGTCTGCTCCAGATTCGCAGTGTTTGATTTGGGATCTTCCCACATATTGTTGTAGCGTTAGTATATAAGAAACCAAATGTTTACTCTTCGACAGGTCAGGAAACGCTTTGTCGCCTCAATTTGTTAAAACGATTTGTTTGTTTGTAACCCTCGACCTACGGTCTCGGTTAACAAACGTTTTAACAAATCTCTGCTTTCAAAGGCGTTTGCAGACCTGTCGAGGAGTAGCTAGCTAAACATTTGCAGTTTATTACAGCCATTTTTTGAAAATAAAATACAGTTTTGGGTAACCAACTTTTATACCAATTCTACTGTATTGCTTCTTAATGGAAATAAAATACTATTTTATTACCCAGGTAAATAAATTAACAGCTATTTCTTCTAAAAAACAAAAACACAACATCTATAGGCCTATAGTCTTTCTATAAATGCTTAATAAGGCATAAATAGTTCACACTTTAGATTAGGTCACGCAAAAGCCTTAACTAACAGTTAGTAAATGCTTTATAACTTGCATTACTAATCAGAAGTTGCATCATTAGTAAGTCTTTATAAAATAGTTGTTAAGATATCTGCAAAGCATAGTGTACATCCTGTATTCGACTTGGCATACATTAATTAAAGACGAGAGATTAAAGATTAAGTAAATATGTTGTTAGTTATTTACTCATGCTTTATAAAGGTAATGTAAATGGTTTGTTCGGGTTAGGGTTCACCATTTGCTAATGCTTTCTATACCAGCTCATGTTAACACCTTTTAAACTACTGGTTTGCAACTATATTAACAAGCTGTCTATAAAGTATGATAATGCAGTTATCAAACACCTTATTAATTGTATTATGAATAAAATACATACTTTTTAACAGTGTTTATTAATGATCAACATAGTGTTTAATAATAAGCGTATTAACTATTTAATAATGTATTGTTAATGTTTCAAAATGTTTTATAAAGGATTAACTAACTATTAGTTAACACTTTGTAAATGCCAAAAAGCGTTGACTTATTATAAAGTGTTACCGATAATGCTAAAGCACATGTATCGTGTAGCTATGGCGCTAACACAGATAATGCTAAAGCACATGTATCGTGTAGCTATGGCGCTAACACAGATAATGCTAAAGCACATGTATCGTGTAGCTATGGCCCATGGCATAAACGGCAGTGTGGGCGCTTGCCTCTGTCCGACAGTGTTGGCTCTTGATCTCCCCTGTAAGTCTGTGAGTGTGAGTGTGTGTGTGTCCTGTGCTATCCGGCATCATTTAAAACATATAATGTAGCTGCTACATTGTAGCATATAGGGTATATTATTATTTGTAACTTTTTCATGCATTAGCATCATTAGTTAATCCTCCTAAGTACTTCCCTACCTCACCTGCCACTCCTACCCCCCCCCCCTCCCACACACACACACACACACACACACACACACACACACACACACACCACATCTTTCTCATCACTGTCTCCAACAGCAACCAGGAACCTGCACACTTCGGCTTTGAGGTGCCTCTATCCTATTATTAACACTCTCTAAGTGTGTCAGTGTATATGAGATACATATGTGGGTACGTGGGTGGGTGAAGTATGTGTGTGTGATGAGCAACACTATGTCAGACCCCCTAGATGCAACCCGCTCCCTGGCTCTCCTTAGCAGGCACGTGTCCAGGATCCAAACTCCCAGGCTGGACCCCCCAGCCCCTCCAGACATCCTCGTTAGAGAGCCAAACTGCCTTGTCCAGGACCCCTAGTCTGCCCCAGAGGACTGTGACAATCACAAGCACTCCATCACCCTCTTAACTGATCTAATCTCCAAACAAATGTGATTTGCAACAGTCAGTTAGCTGTTATAGGGGAGAACAGACGGAGCCTGAAACCCCCCAGACCACCCCGCCCCCCCTCAGCTTGCCATGGCGACGGAGCGGAAACGGCAACGGCTGTTTTGGACGCCAGGGTGCAAGTCGAGGAGTCTCCGGGCTCAAATGACTGTAAACAGGATGTGATGGTAACACCATTTGCGGAGCTAAGTGTCAGGGAGCAGTTATGGCGTTATTTAGAGCTCCATAAAGAGCCCAGGCTATTGATTTGAGAGCAGCCTGGTCGCCACGGTTATTCTCGCCGTCGTCACTCTCATTAAACTGATGGACGGGGCTCGCGGTGGCCTGTCCTCCCTGCCTCTGTTTCTCTCTCCTTCCTCTCTCTCTCTCTCTGTCTCTCTCTCTCTCTGTCTCTCTCTCACTCTCCCTCCTCTCTCTCTCTCTCTCTCTCTCTCTCTCTCTCTCTCTCTCTCTCTCTCTCTCTCTCTCCCTCCTCTCTCTCTATTATTGCCTCTATTATCTTCTTTGTTCAGCTCTGTTTTTCTCCTTTCCTTCCTCTCTGTCTCTCTGAGTGGCTGAAGCTCCATCCATCTACCTGTGTCTCTCCTCCTCAACCTGTCTCTCCATCCATCTACCTGTGTCTCTCCTCCTCAACCTGTCTCTCCATCCATCTACCTGTGTCTCTCCTCCTCAACCTGTCTCTCCATCCATCTACCTGTGTCTCTCCTCCTCAACCTGTCTCTCCATCCATCTACCTGTGTCTCTCCTCCTCCACCTGTCTCTCCATCCATCTACCTGTGTCTCTCCTCCTCAACCTGTCTCTCCACCCATCTACCTGTGTCTCCTCCTCAAACTGTCTCTCCATCCATCTACCTGTGTATCTCCTCCTCAACCTGTCTCTCCATCCATCTACCTGTGTCTCTCCTCCTCAACCTGTCTCTCCATCCATCTACCTGTGTCTCTCCTCCTCAACCTGTCTCTCCATCCATCTACCTGTGTCTCTCCTCCTCAACCTGTCTCTCCATCCATCTACCTGTGTCTCTCCTCCTCAACCTGTCTCTCCATCCATCTACCTGTGTCTCTCCTCCACCTGTCTCTCCATCCATCTACCTGTGTCTCTCCTCCTCAACCTGTCTCTCCCCCTGTCTTGATCCTGCCTTTTTCTCGTGGTCTTGTGTCAACCCTTTGTCTTCCTGTCTCTCTCATCCTAAACCTGTCTAATGCCTTGTCTGTCTACCTTTCTCTAATCCTTTGGCCAACACTTTCTGTAGCTGTCTCTCATCCTAAACCTGTCTCTCTCTCATCCTAAACCTGTCTCTCTCTCATCCTAAACCGGTCTCTCACTCATCCTAAACCTGTCTCTCTCTCATCCTTAACCTGTCTAATACCTCATCTCTCTACCTGTCTCTCATCATTTGCCCAATCCGTTCTCTATCTGTCTCTCATCTTGCAATCCAACCCAATCTCCACCCCATGAGAACCTAACTAGCTTCCGATTTTCATCCTTTAAGCACATCAAATAAGAGAATGATGATCCCAACATATACTGAAGTTGTTGTTAATGCAGACGGTAAATTATTTATTGTGTTCAAACCCTGTCTGGTTGTGTGATTCCTCTGAGGAACAGGATCTGGGAGACTTAACCAGACTGCTGTGATGGCAGCTAGCCAGACCAGCATACTGAGAGTGTGCAACTTGCTGCTGTGGGCATGCTTAGGCTGACACACACACATGCACTCACACGTAATGTCATACAAACACACACACACATGAATGCACACACACAATACTATCTGACACATACTCTCACACACAAAAACACCTCCCCCATTACACACACACACACATACAATTTCCCACAGACACACACACACACAGAATGTCTTGTGCAAAATTCCATCTCCTCTGCTGAAAACGATATGGTCTGACTCGCTCCACAAATCTCCCAAATAATCTCTGACCTGGGAGCATCGGCCCGGAGGAGATTCTGCTTCTAGAAACTTCTGGCTGCCAGCCGTCCCCACGATGACACTGGGCACGTGCAAAGCCACGAAGGTTCTGACGATCACGCCTGCTGGGGCGACATGGTCCGCTCGCTTCCGACACTCTCTGAGCTCCAAGCTCCGATCAGTCGGTATGTGGCGTTTGTTGCGTGCTTCACTAGAGTCAGATCGTAGACTGCAGACACGGGTGTTAGAACACACTGCGTAATGACTCGCGGGTCATTACGTTCCGATTATGGATGAATTTCCTGTGCGAACAGAGCATTATACTCACGGCAGTGGCTTGTTTTGTTCAAGTGCAGACGTGTAGGTGTGGAGATTTAGAAAGGACACGGTGCGGACAAAACGGTCTGAGGTTTTAGTGGGGGGGTGGGTGAGGGGGGGGGGGGTGTGGGGGGTGAGGGTGTGTGTGTGTGTGGGGGGGGTGAGGGTGGTGAGGGGGGGGGGTGTGTGTGTGGGGGGGGGTGTAGGGATGTGTTTGTGTGGGTGTGGGGGGGTGAGGGTGTGTGTGGGGGGGGTGTAGGGATGTGTTTGTGTGGGTGTGGGGGGGGTGAGGGTGTGTGTGGGGGGGGTGTAGGGGTGTGTTTGTGTGGGTGTGGGGGGGGTGAGGGTGTGTGTGGGGGGGTGTAGGGGTGTGTTTGTGTGGGTGTGGGGGGGGTGAGGGTGTGTGTGGGGGGGGTGTAGGGGTGTGTTTGTGTGGGTGTGGGGGGGGTGAGGGTGTGTGTGGGGGGGTGTAGGGGTGTGTTTGTGTGGGTGTGGGGGGGGTGAGGGTGTGTGTGGGGGGGGTGTAGGGGTGTGTTTGTGTGGGTGTGGGGGGGGCTGCCAGAGAAAGACCCCCCATCGATGTCTGGTCATGTTCAGAAAGCCGTTTTAGAAGGAGTCATCCCAGACACAGGACTATGGTATCACACAGGCCCAGTGGAGGCCGTGCATCACGCCTAGGCCTTCAGTCACGTCATACTTGGTCCTACCTAAATTAATACACCTCATAATAGCATCAATATGACACCACGGCTCGAGAATCCATACAGAATCACTCTTACACATTACATCACCTTAATATAGGCTAGTCAAGCAACACTTAATTTCCAGAGCATTTTAAATCAATAAGCTCGCATTCACAATTAAGAGTAGGAAACTAAGATAACGGATACTGTCAAAACTAAAAAAATGAAAGAAGATTTTAAGAGATGACTTAACAAAGTTTGTCCACCAAAGTCCACCAAAAGTATGTGGTAACACTTTAGAATAATGGTCCGTTGTTAACGAGTAGCTATGCAGGAAGTAATAGGTAGTCCTACATTAACACCAAACTTAATACTATTAACTAATATGGAATCAAGATGAACTAAGCAGTAAGTAATAGCAAATTTAGTACAAAGGTAGTTCCTTGGTAGGTATTTGATTATTACTAAATAAATATATCCTCATTGAGAACTACTTGTGAACTTTGTGACCAATTAAGTAAAAATAACCAATTAATTACTAATCACAAAAGTAACATGTCTAAAAAGTGAACAATTGTGGTTTTGTTACTCTTAACATGGTTATAACATTTCAGAATGTGCCTCAAATGAGTTCTTGTTGGAAACCAGTTTATTAATATTATATCCCCCCAAATACATTAGCTACAGGTTGAGATTGTGACTAGTACTCTTACCAAAGGATGGACGTATGTTCTCGGTTTATTTCAATCTTAAACATATAATAATTCAAATAATTATCATTTGTTTAAAAATGGTAACAATTAGGAAGTGAAGTGAGTTCTTTCAGGCTCTCACGAGTGCTTATCCAATCACAGGTCGCGTACATGTCAAGTTCAGCGTAAGGCCTTCTAGCTGGCCTTGGTGTTGCAGACTCGAGATATGATTGGCTATCGAAATAGACCGTCTCCGTTCACTTACAGCGCACGGGAGCCTGCTCTGTTGATTCTGAAGGCCTCAGGCAGATTTCATAGAACCTGACAACACAAGCTAGCTGAATTATGATTGGATAAAAAGTCTACCATCAACCGAGTGGATATAATATGACATGAAGAGAACAGACTACAGAGAATATTTGTTGGTATTTATGTCATGTGTGTATTTATTGAATGACATTAAGATGGGGGGAAATTATGAATAAAAATTATATAACCGCAATTTTTTTTATAATTGTATATACATATTTTTTGAGTATGCACCCCTGCCCCTTAATCTGCCCCCTCACCCTTCCCCCCTCACCCTTCCCCCCTCACCCTGCCCCCTCACCCTGCCCTGCCCCCTCACCCTTCCCCCCTCACCCCTGCCCTGCCCCCTCACGCTGCCCCCTCACCCTGCCCCCTCACCCTGCCCCCTCCACCTCACCCCTGCCCCCTCACCCCTGCCCTGCCCCCTCACCCTGCCCCCTCACCCTGCCTCCTCACCCTGCCTCCTCACCCTGCCCTGCCCCTTCACCCTGCCTCCTCACCCTGCCCCCTCACCCCTCACCCTGCCCCCTCCCCCTCACCCCTGCCCTGCCCCCTCACCCTGCCCCCTCACCATGCCTCCTCACTCTGCCTCCTCACCCTGCCTCCTCACCCTGCCTCCTCACCCTGCCCCCTCACTCTGCCCCCTCGTCTCAGAAGTCCATATCCGCGTGTGTACCCACGCTTACATTGATGAAGCGAAATCTACTCTTGACTCAAATCATGTTTCTTCTACTTTTCACAAAGACAATCACATCCCGTGTCTCGTGGAGACCAGACCACCCAGACCTCACCAGGACGGAAGAGACGGCGTCAAGGGTCCTTACCGTCGCGTGTCACTTCCTGGCAGACACGGCGATGATGACGACGAGGAGGGCGAGGAGGAAGGCTCCAGCCGCCAGCATGTAGCATTTCCTCTTCCGTAGCTGTCTCTGTCAGGAACACACACACACAGGCAGACGCACAGGTACGCACACACACACACACACACAGGCAGACGCACAGGTACGCACACACACACACACACACACACAGGCAGACGCACAGGTACGCACACACACACACACACACAGGCAGACGCACAGGTACGCACACACAGACACACACACACACACAGGCAGACGCACAGGTACGCACACACAGACACACACACACACACACACACACAGGCAGACGCACAGGTACGCACACACACACACAGACACACAGGTACGCACACACACAGGCAGACGCACAGGTACGCACACACAGGTACGCACACACAGACACACACACACAGAGTGTAAGGTGAAAATATGATACAAACACCACACACTAAATACAATATGATCTTATTTGGGGCCGTTTATGATGCTGTTGTGTCGCGCTAGCGATATCAAGCGTAATTCTTTTATTATTGAGTTTTGACTGGATTTCAGTGGAGAGTATCTCCTCATCCTGCTACTTGTCGATATACAGGTGTCTGCTTGACAGTGATTCATCCACCTCTTGTCTAATGTTGCCCTGCGGCGGCATTTGGACTTGTTAGAACTCTTCAAACAGTCTCTCCTCGGGCAGGTCAGGGTCACAGGTCTCATGTCTGAAACCCTCCATGTTCGCGTAAATAAAAAGACCAACAAAATGAATGGAAAAAGAAAAGCCTGAACTATAGTGGGAAAATAAACACTAGAGTGGGAAGAGTGCTGGGCTGGGTGTTGGTGTGTTTAGAAGTGTGTGTGTGTGTGGGGGTTTGGAAATGGAGGGCGGGGGGGTGTTTATAGACCAACAAAATGAATGGAAAAAGAAAAGCCTGAACTATAGTGGGAAAATAAACACTAGAGTGGGAAGAGTGCTGGGCTGGGTGTTGGTGTGTTTAGAAGTGTGTGTGTGTGTGGGGGTTTGGAAATGGAGGGCGGGGGGGTGTTTATATATTTGTCTTGTCTCCCTAGGCGGTGGCGATGTGTCGGAGCAAGAGGAGAGCACGGAATCGATGTTGTTTTGAAACGCTTTTTCTCCCTCTGTTTTCTTTCAGTTTTTCCGCTACAAAGGCGGAGAGAGAGTGGCGGCGTTAGGGTAGAGCCCAGCCCGGAGTCTTTAAATCCTGACTCGCTTCAAAGCACGGAGCAAGCAATTCATCTCCTTATCTGAGACTAGAAACAGGCTTTCTATGTGGAAAGAGAGAAAGAGAGAAAGAGAGAGAGAGTAAGGAGAGAGGGGGTAGACGGGGGGGGGTGAGGAAAGGGGGAAAAAAATGCTGTCGAGTAATTTTCCGTTTAAACGTTCCACTCCACAACAATTTGCATAAGCAGCCTTGCGTCTGTGATAAGAAGATTGGTAATTTTCAAAGGCTCTGTGGGGATTGAGAATTAAAAGCCTTTCTGTGCTATCTCCTCTCTTGCAGCTGGCCACCACATATTCCTCTGCTCCTCTCACACGCTTCCACCTCAACTCAGCCTTAGAAACTTTCTCTCCCATCCTCTCCCTCGCCCTCTCTCCCATCATCTCCCTTCCTCCCTCGCCCTCTGTGCTCACTACTCTGACAGTGCAGAGATTCACTCTCCTTCCCTTCATTCTTTCTCTCTCTCTCTCCCTCTCTCCCCCTCTGCTGACTGCTCTGACAGTGAAGCGCTTCACTCATCATCCGCCTTCTCTCTCTCTTTCCCCCTCTCCCTGCCTGCCTGCCTCCTCTCTCTCCCTCCCACTGGCGCTCTCATGCTCCCTCTCCCTACCTGCCTCCTCTCTCTTCTCCCTCCCTCCCTGCCTCCTCTCTCTTCTCCCTCCCCCCCTGCCTCCTCTCTCTTCTCCCTCCCTCCCTGCCTCCTCTCTCTTCTCCCTCCCTCCCTCCCTGCCTCCTCTCTCTCCCTCCGTTTCCCTCCAGCTCCACCGTTATTTCGTAAATAAAACGGGGGAAATAAATAAGGTGGAGGGGAGGGAATAAAGGCTTTAGGATAACAAAGGGAGTGTGCTGTATTTTTAAACTGGAACCTTGAAGAGGAATGGAGGGCTGGAGGAGGAGGGAGGGAGGTGTGTAGGAGAGGGAGGGATACACAGTCAAAGACCGGGAACAGCGGCAGACTCAGGGAGTTGAAGGAGAATGGCTCTTATCGCTGGTGTCTTAATCCCCCGGGGAAGGTGAGTATTGTGGTGGCGGTTCACCGCCCCACAGCTGGGTGCTCCGTGGGGCCCCGTGGCCTCCCAGAGCCTTAGCCGAGGGGGATAAGATCTCTCTTCCTGCCTGCTTTGTTCAGTCATGAGGAAGAAAAAGTGGACACGTGTGGGCCAATCACTAGGTGGTCTGTGATGGTCCCACTCTGCCTCTCTCTGTCTGTCTTTTTGTGCTTTATTGGCACTCACTCTGACCATATCTCTCTCTCTCCTGTCTATCATCTTTTTCTCTCCCCCCCTCTCTCTCTTTCCCTGTCTGTCTCCTTTCTCTTTCTCTCCTGTCTCTCTCTGTCCTCTCTCTCCCTCCTCTCTCTTTCTCTCCTGTCTCTCTGTCCTCTCTCTCCCTCCTCTCTCTTTCTTTCCTGTCTCTGTCCTCTCTCTCTCTCTCTCTCTCTCTCTCCTGTCTCTCTCTGTCCTCTCTCCCTCCTCTCCCTCTCTTCTCTCTCTCTCCCTCCTATCTCTCCCATTCCTCTCTCCTGTCTCTCTCCCTGTTCCCTCTCTCTCGCATCTCTCTTTGTCTTTTACTCCCTCATCTTCATCTCCGTCCCTCCAACTCATTATCCTTGTCAGGATTCAGGTCTGCAGTTCAGTTGAAGGACCGGTTGTGGGAGCAGAATGAAACACAGGATGATTGATGTTAGAATTCAAATCAACCTAGCATCTCCTGGGTTCACAGAGAGGATGTGGCCGACTCTGAGATACCGAGAAGTGGGGAGAGATACCTGGAACTGACACATACCTAGAACTGATATACACCTAGAACTGAGAGATACCTGGAACTGAGATACACCTAGAACTGAGATACACCTAGAACTGAGATACACCTGGAACTGAGATACACCTAGAACTGAGATACACCTAGAACTGAGATACACCTACAACTGAGATACACCTGGAACTGAGATACACCTAGAACTGAGATACACCTAGAACTGATATACACCTAGAACTGAGATACACCTACAACTGAGAGATACCTGGAACTGAGATACACCTAGAACTGAGATACACCTAGAACTGAGATACACCTGGAACTGAGATATACCTAGAACTGAGATACACCTGGAACTGAGATACACCTAGAACTGAGAGATACCTAGAACTGAGAGATACCTAGAACTGGGAGATACCTAGAACTGAGATACTGACCCGATGTTAGTTTCCTCAAGGATCACAATGACTCTTGCTCAGAGACTTGTTGCTCTTGTGGTTAGTGGTAACTGTTTTAAATTTTTTGTACTCGCTGTGATATATTGTTTTTATTATTGTTGCTTGTTTTTTCCACAGGTACACTTGCACGTATAGCGGTTCATGTTGTTTAATTGTAACTTGTTTAACTACATGCTCTTATGGTTCTTCCCTTTGGCACTTACTTTGGTTGTTCACAATGTGTGCTTCATGTTTTGGCTACTCGCAATGTTTTGTGGCTATGTTGTTGTTATGATCAGTGACCTATGCACTTTGTAAAGCTCTCTCTTGGAAGTCGCTTTGGATAAAAGCGTCTGCTAAATGAATAAATGTAAATGTAAATGTAGATACACCTGGAACTGAGAGATACCTAGAACTGAGATACACCTAGAACTGAGAGATACCTAGAACTGAGATACACCTGGAACTGAGAGATACCTAGAACTGAGATACACCTAGAACTGAGAGATACCTAGAACTGAGATACACCTAGAACTGAGAGATACCTTGAACTGAGATACACCTAGAACTGAGAGATACCTAGAACTGAGATACACCTGGAACTGAGAGATACCTAGAACTGAGATACACCTGGAACTAAGAGATACCTAGAACTGAGATACACCTAGAACTGAGATACACCTAGAACTAAGAGATACCGAGAAGTGTGGAGAGATATCTAGGATTGGGAGAGATATCTGGGACTGGAGAGATATCTGGGACTGCCTGACTACGTGAGGTTCAGGGGTTCACCTCCTGTGGACTGTGTGGTTCATCTGTGTGGTTCATCTGTGTGGTTCATCTGTGTGGTTCATGTCTGCCTCGGGCAGGAGGTCCCACAGTTGTGGCCTCCCAAGATGAGACTACACTTCTCTCCTTGTTCACAAACTCATC
>NC_085024.1:3020668-3094132 GCF_963692335.1 Osmerus eperlanus
TATATATAGCATACTTAGATAGACAGGTATAGATGTATATTAAGCTCTCTCGTCCCTTCTTTCATTTGGTCTGTCTCTCTCCCTCTCTTTTGTATCTATATCTATCAGTCTCAGTGTGCTCGCCTGCCGCTTTCTCTCTCATTCTGCATCTCTATCTCTCTCTCATTCTGCATCTCTATCTCTCTCTCTCATTCCGCATCTCTCTCTCATTCTGCATCTCTATCTCTCTCTCTCATTCCGCATCTCTATCTCTCTCTCATTCCACATCTTTATCTCTCTCTCTCTAATTCTGCATCTCTATCTCTCTCTCTCATTCTGCATCTCTCTCGCTCTCATTCCGCATCTCTATCTCTCTCTCATTCTGCATCTATATCTCTCTCTCTCATTCCGCATCTCTATCTCTCATTCTGCATCTCTTTCTCTCTCTCTCTTATTCTGGATCTCTCTCTCTCTCATTCTGCATCTCTATCTCTCTCTCATTCTGCATCTCTATCTCTCATTCTGCATCTATATCTCTCTCTCTCATTCCGCATCTCTATCTCTCATTCTGCATCTCTATCTCTCTCTCTCTTATTCTGCATCTCTATCTCTCATTCTGCATCTCTATCTCTCATTCTGCATCTCTATCTCTCTCTAATTCCGCATCTCTATCACTCTCTCTCATTCTGCATCTCCATCTCTCCATTTCCCCCTCAATCTCGTAATCTCGTCTTCTGTTATCCACATCTATCCATTATCATCTACAGCACATCTCCCTCTCACTATCTCTCCCTGATAAATCCTTCTTTCTCCCTCCCTGTCCCTCTCTCCCTCTCTCCCTCTCCCCCCCACTCCTCTCTCTTTCTCTATCTCTCTGAGACCTGTCTCTCCCCCTCCCCCTATCCTGTACTCAGAGGAGGACAGAGAGGAGAACAGGGCCTGCCGTCTGGATTGGCGCAGAGCTAAATTGCTCAGCTTGAGCTTGGTCATGGCTCAGCTCTCCTTGAGATAATGAAATGACAATTAATGAGAAAGCTGTTGCCACTTGCTCGTTTGCCCTCTCACACACTCACTTGTGGAGGAGAGGAGGAAGGGATGGGGAAACAGAGGAGAGACACCCTCTAAACTTTGGGGCCAACTAGTGTGCTGCTTAGCTAGCTGGTGATCTCACTGACTGCTGTCGGAACGATTACAATGATTCATGAGACACAATAAACAACAATCCATGACTGTATTAGTGTGGGTGTGTACGTGTGTGTGTGTGTGTGTGGGCATGTTTACGTGTGTGTGTGTTTGTGTTCAAACAGAAAAAGAAAACCTTTGCCTATTATTAACCCTGTGGCACTTAAGTCTATTCATTATGTAGGATAGCCAGAGGGGTGGATGCCCACACTACAGTACTGCTTAGCTCTACTGAGATGCAACACAACAGTCAGAGCTTCACACTTCCTGGATGCGAAAACCAGAGACGCCTTGAAACGGCTTTTCATAAAACATCACTGGTTCGCAACCAAATTAGCATATTCTCGTCACTCAAACCACAGACACGCTCCAAACAACCGTCTGTTTGTGTCTCCCCTCCGCTGCACATTAATGTAGTTCTCTTTCATAGACAATAAACTTGTCTCACGAAATGAAAACTTCTAATTCATTACCTCCGCGTAAAAGTAAAATAAAAAAGACGAAAAAAATTCACATTTGTGGAAGTGGAGTGTGAGATCTGTTGTGTTGTAAAAGACTCCGGGCGAAAATGTAATTCTGCTGCTGCTCTCTCTCTGTACGTGTGATTGAGCCAGAGGAAGGAGATGGTGGAAAAGGAAAAATAAGCTCTCTAGGTTTCTCTACATCCAGACGAATGTAATAAAGTCCTGTTCTACAATACCCAAACCAAGAAATTGCATTCGCTGACTGGCCCGTCTCATTATACCGAGTTAACTGTTTCATCACAGCAATTTGAAGTCTCCATTCAACTGAAATACATTTCAAGCTCCAACAAATACAGATGGAATCAATGTGTATCCTGTAAAATGTCAGATTCATAAATGGGAGAAAACACACTGGCAATCGTAATCATCCATACGTAAGCTGCTTTCGATCTGCTAAATGAATAAAATGCAGAATGTAAAGTCGCCCCTCACACACTGACACAGTAACACGGGTGGGAGGAGCCAGAAAGTGTACCTGGTGATGACTGGCCTTCGCTAGCTCCTGATTGGCTGTCTCCACATTGGATGTGGTGGTCTGTATGTAGTCCTCGATACTATCTGGAACGAAACATCAAACATCATGATCACTCACCTCACACAAACCTCCCCCATACACACACTCTACAGCAGGGGTCTCTAACCGTGTTCCTGGGGAGCTACCTGCCTGGAGGGTTGAGCTCCAACTTTAATCTAGCACACCTGATTTTAATAAGGAGCTAGTTTGTAAGATAATTAGTATTGAATCAAATCATATGAGTGTGTTGGAAGCAAAAATCAACAGGCAGGAACAGGGTTGGAGAAACAATGCACTGTTTAAGAGAGCATAATGTTTTGTTTTTGATATCTTGATTTATGCATACCATGTTTTTTTAATCATTCCAAATGACACCCTATGGTTCCAATCATGCACTTATGAAATGACATTGATTTTGCCGCTCTGTGCTGATGCACTATTTGAGTCTGTCTATACAGACTGTGTAAAGGTCTGTCTATACAAACTTTAAAGGTCTGTCTATACAGACTGTGTAAAGGTCTGTCTATACAGACTGTGTAAAGGTCTGTCTATACAGACTGTGTAAAGGTCTGTATAGACAGACTGTGTAAAAGTCTGTCTGTACAGACTGTGTAAAGGTCTGTCTATACAGACTGTGTAAAGGTCTGTCTATACAGACTGTGTAAAGGTCTGTCTATACAGACTGTGTAAAGGTCTGTCTATACAGACTGTGTAAAGGTCTGTCTATACAGACTGTGTAAAGGACACTCAGATTCCATAAGACGGAAAGCAACCCACATCCCTCTCATTATGACGCTGTCACTTTTAAATCTCATTTATCTGAGAGCTTTGTGGTGGAGGGCCTACTGCTCATTTCCTGTTGCTCTCTAGGTGTCCTTGTGCATCTGGACCCTCCACACACACACACACACACACATGTCCCTACATGCACACACAGATACTCATACATAAACACACACACACCCTCACCACTAATCGAGGAGTTGTGTTTTAGTGCATGGGCATGCTTGAAGGCAACACTCAGAACAGAGTGCTATATGTAAACCTGATTGACACACATCCTGTCGTCTACTGAAGGACACACACACACTCATACACACACACATACACACTTGAGGTAGAACTAAAACATTTAAACCTATTTGCCATGTAGGAATGATCCAAATGACTTGTCCTAATTCACTGCACACATATTTACTACAGCAAGTAAGAATTCATTCAAAGTCAATTTAAATTATTTTCCCAATTAAAAACAAATGTTTGGTTCACCAGTTAAATGAATGAATACTTCTCTCCCACCATCCCCCCCCCCCCATGTCTCTCTCTCTCCTCTCTGTCTCTCTCTCTGTCTCTCTCTCTCTCCTCTCTGTCTCTCTCTGTCTCTCTCTCTGTCTCTCTCTCCTCTCTGTCTCTCTCTCGCTCTCTCTGTCTCTCTCTCTGTCTCTCTCTCTGTCTCTGTCTGGGTGTTCTGTCTGCTCATGAGGAAGATCCCTGGTCAGCATGATGTTATGAGTCACTCCCATGTTGGTATCTGACAGAAACAGATAGACACAGAGGGACAGAGATAGACACAGAGAGACAGAGCTAGATAGACACAGAGAGACAGAAATAGATAGACACAGAGAGACAGCTAGATAGACACAGAGAGACAGAGCTAGATCGACACAGAGAGACAGAAATAGAGAGAAAGAGGTTCCAAGGAGTCAACAGCTGTTAACTGTCAACTGTCCAGTTTCCATACAGAAGAGATCTTTATACCTAGTTATACAAGGAAAAAAGGTGGAGAACAGTATAGGAACAAATACCGAACAAGTCGGACATCTTTCTAAGCAAAATGACAGTAGAAAAATACAGTAATTTGAAGAACTCCACAGCAAGCTAGCAAGCTAACAGTTCACCTTCGTCTCCATGACAACGTAGTGAGTTGTTGTCAAACAAATCAGAGCTATCAAAACAGCTAAGTAGTTAGACTAGCTAACTGAATGAAGTGAAAATACAGACAATTTAATATCCTCTTAAATGTACTAGAATATGGATTCCCTCCCCCCTGGTATGGAGGCAATATCCATAGTATATCCAAAGGATATTACTAATGAGAATGGCCGAAAACAATACAAACAAAAGCTTCTAAAAAACAACCCACAGATACTATATGCCGACTCCTACAAAATTGGAGATGTCAGCAACCTAATTTTCTACAGTGACCAGCCCCTCGCCTGGCACAGTGCTATTAAAGCGCACTACCCCTCAACTAAAAAAGAAGGGATTTGCAATGGCTGGAAACTAAGAATAAGATAATTATTATTATTATTCATACGGGTACTAACGACTTAAGAGTACTGCAAGATAAAGTGGCCACTGCACTTAAAGGTGTCATAGAGAAAGCCACACACACTTTCCCTAACTCAAGAGTAGTGATCTCTACCCTGCCACCATCCAGAGGATTAATGCCAGCATATCCAGAGACTGTGCACTCAAGCCTAACGTCCAACTGGCCCACCACCCCACACTTGATCTTGACTGTCTGTATGACCAAGTACACCTTTACAAATCAGTAATCCCTACCTTCGCCAAGACACTCAAAGATGTAGCGCTCAATCGAAACCCCAACAACTCCCATAGGAGAAGCATAAGGCCACACAGCCCAACCAGAGCAAGGAGAAGTCTTCCTGGAGCTACAACCAGAGCAAGGAGAAGTCTTCCTGGAGCTACAACCAGAGGAGCTGCACACAGAGGACCTACAGCCAAAAACCCCCCCCACAAGACTACAGCACCACCAGACAGACAGACAGAATCCATCAGGACCAGAATACCTACCGTCAGAGAGTCCCCACCTCCCGATCCATTCTACCCAAACCAACCCTGGTCAGCCTCAATATCCTCCCCCCCTGAACCTACCTGATCCTCCCCAGCGCACCCTCTACAACCCATCCACAGAACAACAAGAGCCCAATCCTGGCCGCCATAGCTACGCTCAAGCTGTGAGTAGAGCAACACACCAAGCCCCATCATCCTGCGAGATGAGGAACATTCAACAGATGCTCAGCATGCTCTGCCAGCATCTTATAGCATAATAACAACAAAATATTAGAAATATTTTATGAATTACAAAGCTTTTACCATATCATGCTGGAATATACAAGGACTGAGGTCCTCTACTTTTGGCCTTAAGAGCAGAAACCCAGATTTTACTAATGAAAATGGGAAAATAAAAAACATAGACATAATTATCCAATTTGACATAGCAAATGTCAAATTGGCTTTCTACCAAATTTCCGTACATCGGATCATATATTCACTCTACAAACATTTGTCGACCAACAAATTAACCAAAACAAAAATAAAATCTTCTCTTTCTTTGTTGATTTCCAAAAAGCATTTGACTCAATCTGGCATGAAGGCCTTTTATATAAACTGATAGAGAGCGGAGTCGGGGGGAAAACATATTACCTCATAAAATCAATGTACACAAATAACAAACAAATAAGTGTGCAGTCAAAATTGTACAAAGGCATACAGACTTCTTTGTCCAAGGTCGAGGAGTAAGACAGGGATGCAGTCTGAGTCCCACCCTCTTTAATATTTACATAAATGGTCTGGCGAGGGAACTAGAACAGTCTGCAGCACCTGGAATCCCTCTCCTGGACACAGAGGTCAAATGCCTCCTCTTTGCAGACGACCTTGTGCTTCTATCCCCAACCAAGGAGGGACTACAGCAACATCTAGACCTGCTGCACAGGTTCTGTCAAAATTGGGCCCTAACAGTCAATCTAAAAAAGACTAAAATTCTTGTTTTCCAAAAAATAACCAGAAATCAGGATCCCAAATATCGATTCCTCCTGGGAACTGACCAATTAGAATACACCAAAAATTATACTTACCTTGGTCTAAACATCAGCACCACAGGCCACTTCCAAAAGGCTGCAAATGACCTGAGCAAGGCACAAAGGGCTTTTTACGCCATCAAAAGAAATGTTAAAATTGACATCGCCATCAAAAGAAATGTTAAAATTGACATCCCCATCAAAATCTGGCTTAAAATGATTGAATCCATTATAGAACCCATTGCGATATATGGCTGTGAAATCTGGGGCCCACCTACAAACCAAGAATTTGCCAAGTGGGACAAACACCCCATAGAAAGCCTGCACGCAGAATTCTGTAAAAACATACTAAGAGTTCAACGAAAACCCCAAACAATGCCTGCAGAGCTGAATTAGGAGTGTATCCTCTACTCATCAACATACAAAAAAGAGCAACTAAATTCTACCTACACCTTAGCCAAAGTGATGAAAATACCTTCCACCACAAAGCCCTTCTATGCCAAAAGATGAAGCCAGAGAAGAGTCCTCTCATCCAGCTAGTCCCGAGGCTCTGCTCACCAAACCCCACAGAGCCTCAAGACAGCAGCAACATAATTAATCCAAAACAAATAGCAAAATAGCAAAAAGAAAAATACATTGTTACATACAATACATGTTGAATTTAAAAAGACAGTACACAATGGCAGAATACCTGATCACTGTGTCTGAACCAAAAATAAGGAAGACATTAACTAAATACAGACTCAGTGAGCACAGCATGGCCATAGAGACAGGCCGTCACAGGCAGACATGGCTGCCCAGAGAGGAGAGGCTGTGCTCTGTCTGCTCACAGGGAGAAGTGGAGACAGAGCTCCACGTCCTAACAGAATGTGACCACTATAAAGACATTCAAACCACATACTTCCCCAAAATTACCAACATATACAAGGAATTTGAAAATGTAACAAATAGAGAGAGACAGTTTTATTTATTGGGAGAAAAACCTAACTGCTGTATTTTAGCTGCAAAGTATGTATCAGCCTGTCATGGCCTTAGAGACAGCCACAATGAGAACAATGTATAGAACATGTCATATTTTGTTTACATTTTACTGTAATAAAAAAAGAAAAGAAAGACATGTTATGTTCAAGAAAAAATTTCTAATCTATTATTTGATTATTACTATTATTATTATCATTATATAACCTGGTGTATGTGCGTATGTATGTGTATGTATGGGTATATACGTGTGTATATATATATGTGGGTGTATGACTTGTGACTGTGACTCTACTTCCTGTGTAGCTGCCCCTGGCTGTGACTCAACATCCTGTCCAGCTGCCCCTGGCTGTGACTCTACTTCCTGTCCAGCTGCCCCTGGCTGTGTCTCTACTTCCTGTGTAGCTGCCCCTGGCTGTGACTCAACATCCTGTCCAGCTGCCCCTGGCTGTGGCTCTACTTCCTGTCCAGCTGCCCCTGGCTGTGACTCTACTTCCTGTCCAGCTGCCCCTGGCTGTGGCTCTACTTCCTGTCCAGCTGCCCCTGGCTGTGACTCTACTTCCTGTGTAGCTGCCCCTGGCTGTGGCTCTGTGTGGCTGCACGAGTCAGAGTAGGAGCGGAGCATTAATCCAGGAGTCACGACTCGTCCCAGCTTTGCCTCTGCGAGCTGAAAGCTCTCACCCAAACTTCTTGGATGTGTTCATGTCCTCCCACGCACACACGCACACACACACTCATGCACACACACACACTCACGCACACACACATGCACACACCACATACGCACACCTGCACACACACACACACACGTGGACAGGAATGTGCGAGGTAGCAAAGTGGAGAAGAGGAGGGTTATTTTATTTCTATATCTGCAGGCAGTGATCCAGGGTGTGATTATGTTCTGTAATGGCTGTGAACTACCCAGCACAGTGCATCTCTGAATCTCACTCATGGCTCTGCACTATTCTCTACACACAGCCCCCCCCCACACACACACCCAGCCCCTCCCCACACCCCTCACTCCCCCACACCCCTCACTCCCCCACACCCCTCACTCCTCCACTCGCTCTCTCTCTGTCTCTCTGTGTCTGTCAGTATCTCTCTCTCGCTCTCTCTCCTCTCCCTTTCCTCTACAGGTGGGCTGTAGCATGCACTACAGGACACACACCCTGTCAGCAGCCAGAACAATGCAAAGAGTTAGAGAGGCATTTCTCAAATTAAGGGTGCAGAGGTACTACAGGGGGGAACGTGAAAGAAAGCAGAAACATACGAGAGTAAATCATGAAGATGTGGGTATAGGGGCTACCTGGATTCAGAGTAAATCATGAAGATGTGGGTATAGGGGCTACCTGGATTCAGAGTAAATCATGAAGATGTGGGTATAGGGGCTACCTGGATTCAGACATCAGGAAAAGGCAGTACTGAAGCCACAAAAGTTAGAGGACTCCTACACTCAACCCCTCCAGTAGCAGAGATCCTCTCACAGGGGAAAACAGAAGCACTTTGTACTCAGTAGTACTGTACTCTCATCTGTCATCCTCCATAGCTCCTCTCTGGGAAACACTTTTAGTTTTTCTCTTTATGCCTAAACTAATACAAACAGCGCCAGGGAACTTTGCTAGGAACCAGACAATGCAACTTGTATGATATTCAACATAATGAGCCACATTACTCAGTAGCTAAAATGTTAAGTACCCTAATTATAAATAGAGACCCCTGGGGCACACACAGACACACACACACAAGTACACCCACTTTGGCAGAATTAGGGTGAGTGAAAATGAATTTGAAGCACAAGTTTAAAGGTCATATAAAGGTCATCCATGCTGGGCTGATGGACATGACACAACACAATGATGCCAATTACAACTAGAGAGGGTACAATTTCTGGGGAAATTGTAGGGTGTGCTTGCTTGCGTCGGTTGCACAGGGGTCCATTTTTGAATGACATTTTTACAACTGATATTTCTGTATATTTTATATAAAAATGCATAGGGCCTACTTATTATTTATAAAGATTACATAGATTTAAAATCATCTTTTTTTTGCTGCTCATTTACAACTCAAAATACGAGTGAAGTGTAGAATGAAATATGATGTCTTCTCATTTCCCCTGCAAGAGGCAGCCTCATAGCTGAATCAAAGAATACATTTGGCAGACCGGTGTAAAAATTGACCTAATCTCTACGACTTAAACGTCCTTTTAAGTTTTCCCTTCTCGTGATATTTTCAGGCATTTAGCCTACTCATATTGCATTCATTCATTAATAAAGAACCCCCTTTGAAGATTATTCTACGACGTTACCCGGCAGTAGAAGATGGAATCGCGATTCAAACATTACCATCTGCTAACTGAAAAAATGCACCCAAAAATGTAAATAAGATTGACATTTATTTAGTGGAAAATCGCTCATTCATAAAAAGCTCACTGGTAGCGATCATTGTCAGTAACAACGCAAAATGCGATATAGCCCTGTGTGGAGAAGCTTCCCCGGTAAATTCTACTACAGTACAGTACTAGACTACTGCTGTGTTCGTCTTGGTAGCGATTGCGTTGCTTGAATTCGATTTAACGTTCCGTTGTACGGTTTAGGCTGAAATTAATTATTTTCATGAACAGATTGACAAAGTTTAGACTGTGGCAATGAAGTTCAGGTTAGTAGTCAGATAGTTTCACCTATTGAAAGACTTTTGATTTAAGTAAGGGGAGTGCCGAACATGTTCTGTCGCCGTTTGACTTCCTAAACAGCTGTGTAAGTTAGATGTTTTTGTAGTGTCTCGCGTAGGCTACAGCGTTGCAATGAGCAACACTGGTTTGAAACCACAGGTAATGATAATTTCACCAACAAATCGTTTACTTGTAATGTAATGTCATAATAAATCCTACAACGAAAATGTATTTGTGAGGAATGTTTATTTTAACGATTGAAAACAGATGCATCATAGACCACTGTGGTATGTGTTGCCCGGGCAACAGAGGCTAATGTCATGCTAATGCTTCAGTGAAATAGTAGACTACCGTTTCCGAAAGTAGATGTGGGCCTACTTCCTTAATAATATCAGCTAATATTGTACATTACATTTCATAATTGTGTTTCACATCACAAAGTAAAATGAGTAAATAGTTATCACCCTGCCCTCTTTGCTTGTGGCGTTTCTGCAGCTGCCTTGCAGTAAAGCTATAGTTAGCCTAGCTATCCCCCAAGTTAACAGATGCGAAACGAATGTTCTGCTACAGGTAGTCACGCGTGTTTTCGTGACGTTAGTGACGTAGTGACGTTAGTAACGTCAGTGACTGTGGCTAGCAAATTAGCCACCGTTAGCTTCACTTTTCACCACAAAAACGCAATTTCTACTTAAACCATGCAACGGAACGTAAATAAAAATACAACCAACGCAATCGCTAACAAGACGAACCTTTTGACACCGCCGCTGTGTATGTAGTCCAAAAAGAGACTGATCCTTAGGGGGGCGAAAATAAATAATAAATAAATATATACGTGAGAGAACAAAGGTTGTGCCCTTGCCGAAGGCAAAGCACACCCAATAAGAAGGAGAACCACACTCCAATCAAGACACACACACCCACACAGACATACACACACACCCACATAGACGTACCCACACACAAACACACACAAATACACCCCTCCCCTACACACACACACCCACATAACCCCCCCCCCCCCCCCATACACACACATACATACCGATGGTGTCTCCCTGCTCGTGGACCATGCTGGCGAGATCCCTCATGATTTGGCTGATGTCCAACATGTCCCTCTGAAGACAAACACATGACAACGGTTAAATATTGTCCACATTCAAGGATTTAAAGGGTTAAATATTGTCCACATTCAAGGATTTAAAGGGTTAAATATTGTCCGCATTCAAGGGTTTAAAGTATTAACTGTTCTCAACATTCACAACACATTTCAAAAAGTTTCCTTGCTGAGGTCAAGTGCTCAAAAAAAAATGAATTGTAAAAATATGAAACCCAACTGGCTCCTGTATCAGTCAGGGGGAGTTTCTGCTTTCACCGCAGGAACGCCTGTGCTTGAGTTGACTTGTTTTTGAACTGAGTGAACACAGTGAGGGAGAGAGAGAGGGAGACAGAGAGGGAGAGAGAGTGAGTGATGGAGAGAGAGGGAGAGAGGGAGAGAGAGAGAGGGAGACAGAGAGACAGAGAGAGAGAGGGAGAGAAAGAAAGGGAGAGGGAGACAGAGAGGGAGGGAGAGAGACATAGAGAGGGAGAGGGAGACAGACAGGGAGAAAGAGAGAGAGGGAGAGAGACAGAGAAGGAGGGAGGGAGGGAGAGTGAGTGATGGAGAGAGAGAGAAAGAGAGGGAGACAGAGAGAGAGAGATAGAGAGAAAGGGAGAGAGAGACAGAGAGAAAGGGAGAGAGAGGGAGACAGAGAGAAAGGGAGAGGGAGACAGAGAGAGAGGGAGGGAGGGAGAGAGAGAGAGAGAGAGAGAGAGAGAGAGAGAGAGAGAGAGAGAGAGAGAGAGGGAGTGATGGAGAGAGAGAGGGAGTGATGGAGAAAGAGTGAGTGATGGAGAGAGAGTGAGTGATGGAGAGAGAGGGAGTGATGGAGAGAGGGAGTGATGGAGAGAGTGATGGAGAGAGAGAGATGGAGAGAGGGAGTGATGGAGAGAGAGGGAGAGAGTCAGAGAGTGAGAGATGAAGAGAGAGAGAGAGTCAGAGAGTGAGTGATGGAGAGAGGGAGTGATGGAGAGAGAGTGATGGAGAGAGAGAGATGAAGAGAGAGAGAGAGTCAGAGAGAGAGTGATGGAGAGAGAGAGATGGAGAGAGAGAGAGATGAAGAGAGAGAGAGAGTCAGAGAGTGAGTGATGGAGAGAGGGAGTGATGGAGAGAGAGAGAGTCAGAGAGTGAGTGATGGAGAGAGGGAGATGAAGAGAGAGAGAGAGTCAGAGAGTGAGTGATGGAGAGAGGGAGTGATGGAGAGAGGGAGGTGAAGAGAGAGAGAGAGTCAGAGAGTGAGTGATGGAGAGAGGGAGGTGTGCTCTTTTGGACCTGTAGCGACTCCTCCCAAACTCTCTCTCTCTTTGAATCTGTTCTCGCTGTGTATCAGCTCAAAGCAATATGGAGCCTTATAAACCCCTCTGTCTATCTCCCTCTCCCAGGTCCCCCCCTGCCCCATTATTGCAGCATGCAATCACAGCTGCGTTTGTGTAGCCTAACCCACTGGGCCATCCATCACAGGTGTCTGAGATTGCTGGGGAAACTGGCATCCATCCGGGCTCCTGGCACACACCATCTGGATGGAGCCAAAATGGCCTCTGGCAGGAACCTCATGATGCTAAAGACTTTTTCGTTTGCTTTCGTCTGTATGCACCTCTCTCCATCGCAGGAAAGAATTACAACACGTTTCTTTTACCTGGCAAAGTGCTTGGCAACTGGGTCTCAACACTGGAATGACAAAAAGCTGTACCAAACTCTTGAGTTATAACAGGAGAGAGAGAGAGAGAGAGAGAGGAGAGAGAGACAGTGAATGCAACAATGCTCACTCATTCATGCCAATAAAGCATGATTGAATTGAATCGAATTGAATTGACAGAGAGAGAGAATGAGGGATGAAAACAGACAAAGCGAGAGAAAGAGAGGGATGAAGACAGAGAGATGATGAGAAAGAGAGATGAAAATAGACAGCAAGTTAATGAGAGAGAGAGATAGATGATGAAAGACAGAGATGAAAAGAGAGAAAGAGAGAGGGAGAGATGAAGACAGACACAGAGAGAGAGAGAGAGAGAGAGAGAGAGAGAGAGAGAGAGAGAGAGAGAGAGAGAGAGAGAGAGAGAGAGAGAGAGAGAGAGAGAAAGAGAGAGAGATAGAGGGATGAAGACAGACAGGGAGAGATGGTAATGGCATGTTGTGCTATGTGAAGGCCCAGCCTGGGGCGTGTGGAGTGGTGAGGGGGTGAGGGGGTGAGTGGGCTCGGGGCCAGAAGTGTGCCTTTCTCCATATTTCATGGGGTTATATTCAGCTCCTGGTCTCTCCTGGAGCAGGGGACCTCCAACAGAACACTCTCACCCAGGCACCTGTCATCACATCCCGCCCCTGTAGTCACTGTGAGCCTGATGAACACACAGAACCACAGCTCAGAAGCAGAACACAGAAGCAGAACTCAGGAACCACAACACCCAGAGTACCAGGGCCAGGGTTCTAGACTGGGAGAACTGGTCTGAAGCAGGCGAGCCAAGGCTGGAGACTGCAGAGGAGGGGGGAGGGAGAGAGGAGGAAAGGAGGGGAGTGAGGGAGAAACAAATAGAGGAGAGGAGGGGAGATGACAGAAAGAGAAGAAGAGGGGGGGAGAGGAGTAGAGGAGGAGGAGAGAGTGAGTGAGTGAGAGAGTGAGGAACTAGTGTAGAGAGGAGTGAGGGAGAAAGAAGGAAGGAGGGAGGAGTTAGGGAGAGAGAGAGGAGGAAGGGAGGGAGAGAGTAGAGAGGTAGAGAGGAGTGAGGTAGAGAGGAGGGAGTAAGGGAGAGAGGAAGGAGAGAGAGAGGAGGGAGGGAAAGAGGAGTGAAGGAGAGAGGAGTGAGGGAGAGAGGAGTGAGGGAGAGAGGAGTGAAGGAGAGAGGAGTGAGGGAGAGAGGAGTGAGGGGAGAGAGGAGTGAAGGAGAGAGGAGTGAGGGAGAGAGGAGTGAAGGAGAGAGGAGTGAGGGAGAGAGGAGTGAGGGAGAGAGGAGTGAGGGAGAGGAGAGAGAGAGCTGCTGCAGCAGACAGTGCCCCCTGCTCCTGAGCAGGGAACAGCAGCAGAGTTAGTATGCAGGCCAGCCTCCAGGAGCAGTCACTCAGCTCACAGCCCTGATAGCGGCTCCAACCCCCCGCCGAGGACTCTGGGAGATTCTGGCCTCGCTCCGCCGCCCTCCAACAGGTGAGGCAGCCAGCCCCGCCCCCTGCCTCAGAGGCACTAACACACTGGCCAACCAGACTGGAACAGAGGGGGCAGAGGAGGGGGAGAGGGAGGGGGGGAGGGGAGTCTAGGAAGGAAGAATGACAGCGGGAGAGAGGGTGAGCGTGTTAAAGAGAGACAAAGAAAGGCAGGGAGAGAGCGAATCGGAGAGGGAGAGAAGCGAGAGTCATTGGATAAATGATGCGATTATGTCCCGCCCTGGACGCTCAGCGTCTCTGGGGGTGAATGGAGGAGTGGGCTGGCCTGGACGCTGGGGTCCGCGTGATGATTGGAGGGTCTGTCGAAAGACTGCATCTCCTTTTGATTGACTATTTTGTACTATAAAAAGTCGCCGAAGCTATTCAAGCTCAGTCCCATAACGGATTTTGCAACAGAAGTTGAAAGACAAACGGCTGCAACCTATTTCTTGGTATTTGCTTGGTAAAATTGCTAGCCAATTTTCATCATACATTTCATACAATTATGCATCACATTCCTTGTTTCAGTTGAACCTAATTCCCATATTTCCTTCGGGTTTAAATATTTTTTGGTTAAATAGTTCATTCATTCATACAGTAGGCTAGGCTAGTGTCGTAGGGGTGAACTAGCCAGTGAACTGAAAATGTATATGATGTAGGCCGAAAATGAGCTTCCCCTGTTTGAAAGACCAGCAGCCGCCACTGGTCCAGAGGACACGCCAGTCGTAGTCAGCGCTGGGTGCTGCAGCAGCTGTGTGTAGGTGAGCCTGATCCCTCCAGGACACAACCAGGGGAGTCTGTGGGCCTCCAGGACACAACCAGGGGAGCCTGTGGGCCTCCAGGACACAACCAGGGGAGCCTGTGGGCCTCCAGGACACAACCAGGGGAGCCTGTGGGCCTCCAGGACACAACCAGGGGAGCCTGTGGGCCTCCAGGACACAACCAGGGGAGCCTGTGGGCCTCCAGGACACAACCAGGGGAGCCTGTGGGCCTCCAGGACACAACCAGGGGAGCCAGTGGGCCTCCAGGACACAACCAGGGGAGCCTGTGGGCCTCCAGGACACAACCAGGGGAGCCTGTGGGCCTCCAGGACACAACCAGGGGAGCCTGTGGGCCTCCAGGACACAACCAGGGGAGCCTGTGGGCTTCCAGGACACAACCAGGGGAGCCTGTGGGCCTCCAGGACACAACCAGGGGAGCCTGTGGGCCTCCAGGACACAACCAGGGGAGCCTGTGGGCCTCCAGGACACAACCAGGGGAGCCTGTGGGCCTCCAGGACACAACCAGGGGAGCCTGTGGGCCTCCAGGACACAACCAGGGGAGCCTGTGGGCCTCCAGGACACAACCAGGGGAGCCTGTGGGCCTCCAGGACACAACCAGGGGAGCCTGTGGGCCTCCAGGACACAACCAGGGGAGCCTGTGGGCCTCCAGGACACAACCAGGGGAGCCTGTGGGCCTCCAGGACACAACCAGGGGAGCCTGTGGGCCTCCAGGACACAACCAGGGGAGTCTGTGGGCCTCCAGGACACAACCAGGGGAGCCTGTGGGCCTCCAGGACACAACCAGGGGAGCCTGTGGGCCTCCAGGACACAACCAGGGGAGCCTGTGGGCCTCCAGGACACAACCAGGGGAGCCTGTGGGCCTCCAGGACACAACCAGGGGAGCTTGTGGGCCTGCTAGGACACAACCAGGGGAGTCTGTGGGCCTGCTAGGACACAACCAGGGGAGCCTGTGGGCCTGCTAGGACACAACCAGGGGAGTCTGTGGCCCTCCAGGACACAACCAGAGGAGTCTGTGGGCCTCCAGGACACAACCAGAGGAGTCTGTGGGCCTGCTAGGACACAACCAGAGAGACCTGGACCGTCTCATCCCCCCTCCACACCCTCCACACGCCTCTGAGTCATCATCTGCTGTGATCATCCTCTTGTCCTCCGCCAGCTCCCCTCTAGTCCTCATCCCAGCCCTCCTCCTCCTCCCCTCCTCCTCCGCCCCACCTGTGAGTCTGTGGCCCTCCAGGACACAACCAGAGGAGTCTGTGGGCCTGCTAGGACACAACCAGAGAGACCTGGACCGTCTCATCCCCCCTCCACACCCTCCACACGCCTCTGAGTCATCATCTGCTGTGATCATCCTCTTGTCCTCCGCCAGCTCCCCTCTAGTCCTCATCCCAGCCCTCCTCCTCCTCCCCTCCTCCTCCGCCCCACCTGTGAGTCTGTGGCCCTCCAGGACACAACCAGAGGAGTCTGTGGGCCTCCAGGACACAACCAGAGGAGTCTGTGGGCCTGCTAGGACACAACCAGAGAGACCTGGACCGTCTCATCCCCCCTCCACACCCTCCACACGCCTCTGAGTCATCATCTGCTGTGATCATCCTCTTGTCCTCCGCCAGCTCCCCTCTAGTCCTCATCCCAGCCCTCCTCCTCCTCCCCTCCTCCTCCGCCCCACCAGAGGGAGACGGCTTCCCGGGTGATCGACGCCCTGTGTTCCTCCTGCCGCCGTGACAGGGCTCGAGCCGGATGATCGATCGCGGCGTTTGTCGACAGTCATTCGGCGTCGGAGAGAGCGTCGAATAGTTTGACTCGCGGGAGGCGTAAGCCGTCGCTCGCAGTGAGGAAGATTCCGGAACAGCAGCGCGGAGCAGGGGATTAGCGTGCGCGGAAGTGTGACGGCGAGAGAGGGAGATTCAGCGGCCCTCGCGTCTCTCACAAACACTTCGCGGAGCCGTGGGACTGGAGATTGAAACGTCAGTCAAACCCAGAACCTGGTGAACTCCACCACGCGTGTGCCGGGACGTTCCGCAGGGACGGACGTTGATCCTGATGATGGGTGCAGTCCGCCCCCGGGAACGAGCCTGCTGTTGATGACTGTGGAGATGATGTGATTGTGCACAGATGACATTATGGATGATGAAGTGATGATAAATAGCACGCAGGTGTGGGGAGAGGAAGGAAGACACGGGTCATTTTTTTTCTCTTCCATCTCTTCCTTTCTTGTTTTTCCCTCCCCGGTTCCACTTGATCTCTTGGTCTTTGCTCTCTCGCCTCAAACATTGCTCTCTCTCTCTCTCTCTCTCTCTCTCTCTCTCTCTCTCTCTCTCTCTCTCTCTCTCTCTCTGTCTCTGATAAATGTGTTTACGGCTGATATGAGATCCCCGCCCCCCCGCCCCCCCGCCCAGGGCCTACAGCAGCAGGACACAGAGTGACTGCCACAGCAGAAACACTGCTAAGCTGGTTTACGTGCACTGGTGAGGAAAGGTGAGGGGGGGCGAGGGGGGGTGAAGGGGAGTGAGGGAAAGGGTGAGGGGGGGTGAGGGGGGTGCGGGGAGGTGAAGGGGAGTGAGGAAAGGGTGAGGGGGGGTGAGGGGGGTGCGGGGAGGTGAAGGGGAGTGAGGAAAGGGTGAGGGGGGGTGAGGGGGGTGCGGGGAGGTGAAGGGGAGTGAGGAAAGGGTGAGGGGGGGTGAGGGGGGTGCCACCCGTCCTGCCCGGCTGCAGAACGCTCCAGCCTGGGACTCCTCTCGCCTGCCCTTGCTGAAGAAACCGTTTCAAATGTAAAATCAAATGTTTTCTTCTCTGCCGTCGCCCAAGGACTCGACACCCCAAAACACAGAGTACAGGGAAGCAGCTAGCAGGCTGACGGCGTGTGTGTGTGTGTGTGTGTGGTAGGGGGTTTATGGGAGGAGGGATGAATCTAGAATAACAACTTAGAGAGTACACCCTGGGCCAGCCTTCCAGCAGAGATTTCCTGGTTGGCGGTTCTGTCACGAAAGATCCTGTTATAATGGCATCTGACATCAACATTCATGTTGATCCACCATTCTCTTATTAAAACATATATAGAGTTTATATAAATGCAGAAGATAGTATATATATTGAAATGTTTTGTCAGTGAGGAAAAATGAATTAGTTTACTGCCTTTCCTGGTCACTCCTACGGGTTGCCATGGGAACATGCTCAGCCAATGGGACCTCTCCTTGAGAGACGGCGGAGAGAACAATACAGGAAGTAAATCAACAACCATTTTGGGGGACGGACAGGAAGTTTACGACACAGACGTTTTTCTCCCAATGACAGAAGAAGAAGAAGCCTCCAGACAGGAAGAGTCCTTCACTTCCGGTCAGACAGCGCCAACGTCCTGTTCCCCCCTCTCCGTGCTCCTCCTGACCCTGTCAAGGGTAAGCTCTGCCTACTGTACGCCACGCCGCGACAACATTGGTAGCTACCGCACGCTTCCCCGGCTCTCCTCCCTTCCTCTCTCCTCCCCTCCCTCTCCCCTTCCTCTCTCCTCCCCTCCCTCTCCCCGCCCTCTCTCCTTCCTCTCTCCTCCCCTACCTCTCTCTCCCCTCCCTATCTCTCCCCGCCCTCTCTCCTTCCTCTCTCCTCCCCTACCTCTCTCTCCCCTCCCTCTCTCTCTCCCCTCCATCTCTCTCTCCCCTCCCTCTTTCCCCCCTCTCTCCTCTCCCCCCTCTCTCTTCCCCTCCATCTCTTCCACAGCGCCAGGTGTTGTTGCGTTCTCATTCCCCTTGAAAGCTGTCCTCTCCTTTTGCCCTGAGCTGTTTTCACATTCATTCACGTTCTGATGAAACGAATCCTATGCCGATGGGTGGGGTTGGTGTGTGTGTGTGGGGGGGGGGGTGTGGGGGGGGGGGGGGGGTGAGGTGTGTGTGTGTGGGGGAGGGGGGGGGGTGGTGGATTGGGAGACGTGCGCGTAAGTGTGTGTGCGTGGGTGTGTGTGTGCCGGTCTGTGTTTGTGTGCGTGTAGAAGGAGGAGGGTGCGATGTGTGGATGTGTGTGTGGATGCAGACCGTGGTATCAATATCCTATCTCCTATCTGTGTGTCTGCATGAAGAACAGTAGCATCATACTCAAGGACAGCAGGACTGAATGTAATTACTCCTTCCAGAGGAGAACTAAACTGCTACTGACAGAACCCAGCATGGGAGGACAGAAGCACGGTAACCTTAGCAGAGGAGGAGGAGAAGAGGAGGAGGGGATGGAAAGGAAGAGGAGGAGAAGAACATGATAACCTTAGCAGAGGATGAGGAAGGAGAGGAGAGAGGAGGAGAGGAACATGGTAACCTCAGCAGAGGATGAGGAAGGAGAGGAGGAGAGAGGAGGAGTGTGTCCTTTGTGTAAGGGGGGGGGAGAGGATGAGTGTCTATAGAACAGGGGATTGGGAGGGGCTACGAGGACTACAGTCTGCTTTGCACTGTCATTCTCTCTCTCTCTCTGTCTCTCTCACTCTCTCTCTCTCTCTCTCTCTCTCATTCTTTCTCTCTCCTTCTCTTTCTCTCTCTCTCTTTCCCTGTCTCTCTCTCTCTCTTACTCTGTCTCTCTCTTTCTCTCTCTCCTTCTCGATCATTGGGGGTTCAACCATTCAGAGCAGAGGTTCAGCAGTGTTTCAGAAGAGATAGTGATGGTGTTTCCTCTGAGGGTGACAGTGTTTCACAAGAGATAGTGATGGTGTTTCCTCTGAGGATGACAGTGTTTCAGAAGAGATAGTTATGGTGTTTCCTCTGAGGGTGACAGTGTTTCACAAGAGTTATTACACGGCTCTTCTTAATGCTGTAGAATGCTCCATTCACTTGAATGGGGCTTCCCAACGTTCTGTGGTGTCTGTGAGTGTGTGTGTGGGAGTGTCTGTGAGTGTGTGTGTGGGGGGGTGTCTGTGAGTGTGTGTGGGGGTGTCTGTGAGTGGGTTTGATGTGTGTTTATGGATGTATGTTTGATGTGTTTGTGTTTACAGTAGGTGTGTGTGTTTGTTTGTGTGTACAGTATGTGTCAAAAGTAGGTACCTGTGTGTATACATTAGGGGTGTGTGTATGTATGTGTTTGTATACAGTAGGTGTGTGTGTGCTTGTATACAGTAGGTGTGTGTGTGCTTGTATACAGTAGGTGTGTGTGTGTGTTAGATGTGTGCAGATTTGTGTGTCAGGAGGAAAGTGGGTGCAGAATAAAGCCATTGATAGGTGTGTGTGTGTGAGTGTTTCTGACAGAAAAAGCCCTTTGTCAGATTCTATCAGTCACAGAGTGGTTTCAGCCCGAAGCCTTCAGCACCTGCCTGCAGAGTGACTGTGACAGTCATCCATGTGAGGCTCTCTCTACCCAAACCCAGATAGACAGGACACCCAGTCAAACACCAATCATCCGCCACGCCCGCCTCCGCCACGCCCGCCTCCGCCACGCCGCGCCCACGGAGCCGTCAGTGCTCCATAACCGCCACACTGGCGCTCCTGTCGCTCGGCCAGCACCCGGCGGAGCGAGGAGATGAGTAACACCCTGAGGAAGCGGAGGGACTCCACCCCCACCCTCCTCTCCACCCCCACCCTCCGCTCCACCCCCACCCTCCGCTCCACCCCCACCCTCCGCTCTACCCCCACCCTCCGCTCCACCCCCACCCTCCGCTCTACCCCCACCCTCCGCTCCACCCCCACCCTCCGCTCTACCCCCACCCTCCGCTCCACCCCCACCCTCCGCTCCACCCTCCGCTCCACCCCCACCCTCCGCTCCACCCCCACCCTCCGCTCCACCCCCACCCTCCGCTCCACCCCCACCCTCCGCTCCACCCCCACCCTCCGCTCTACCCCCACCCTCCACTCCACCCCCACCCTCCGCTCCACCCTCCGCTCCACCCCCACCCTCCGCTCCACCCCCACCCTCCGCTCCACCCCCACCCTCCGCTCTACCCCCACCCTCCACTCCACCCCCACCCTCCACTCCACCCCCACACTCCGCTCCACCCCCACCCCCACCCTCCGGTCTGAAGGAGGTTCTGCTCCTCTCTCCGGCCGCTGCACGCTTCCTCTCTCACGGTCTCCAGGGCGATTACAGATGCTCCGCGGGGAAGTTTATCGGAGCGTGTCACGCAAAGTTTCAGCAGACAGACGGAGAGATTCCTGGCGAGGGGGGGAGGTGTCCAGATGTTCGAGTAGAGAGCAACGGGGATCGGTAAACAGACTCCTCCCTCTCCTCCTCTCCCCTGCTTTAAAGGGACCATCAGGATTCAGAACAAAGCCCTGGACGGGAAACAAGCAAAGCTCTAAAAGAGCTGAAGTAATTGTGTGTTGCTCAGTACCCTGTCCGGACTCCACAGAACCTGCATCTTCATACTAAACATCTGCCCTCTGATTGCGACCCGCAGTCTTAGCTGACATCCATAAACAAATCAACGTAAAGGCTAAATACGAATGTTACTCTTAATAACTCAAGCTGTAAGAGAGAAGCAGAGGAAGGGGGATGTTTGGATGCATTAATAAAGGAAGAACGTGGAAATTTAAGAGTCTAGCTTGTTCTTCTCCTGACTCGTCATATTTTGATACTTTTTGGGGGCATCTCTGCATTCATTCCTTTCAGAGAGATTGTGCAGAGAGACAGGACAGGGAAGGGCGAGAGGGTGGAGAAAGTGTGTGTGTAGAGATGTGTGTGTGTGTGTGTAGAGGTGTTTTTGTACATGTTTGTGTAGAGATGTGTGTAGAGGTGTGTGTGTATGTGTGTAGAGGTGTGTGTGTGTAGAGGTGTGTGTGTGTATGTGTGTAGAGGTGTGTGTGTGCAGAGGTGTGTGTGTGTGTGTGTGTAGAGGTGTGTGTTTCTCCCACCTCGATCTGGAGCAGGGCTTCTTCTCTCTGTCGGAGGACCTCCACGTCTTCTTCGCTGATCTCGGACAGGAAGACCTGTTCCTGGTCCTCCAGCGGAGGACCTGACACCTCCTCGCCCGTGTCAAACAGAGGCCCCTCATCGCACAGCTCAGCAAACGGTGTCTGGGGACTCTGTGGTCACACACACACCCACACACCATACACACACACACACAGGAGAAACAAGAACACACAAATATCAGTGAGCTGGGGTCGACTTCAACTTGACCATGTCACACTTGTTTGTGCTCTCCAGGTTCTGACAGCCTCAAAGTGGGTCAGAGCAGAGGTCCAGACGTGTGTGAGTCAGACCAGCGCGCTCTGAGTCACAGCACCTCCGAGTCAACACCCACAACCCCCCCCCCCCCCTTCCAGGTCCCTGCACCACCACTCAGCAGAATACATGAATGTGTAACCCAGACAATACAGGCCTCAGATCTGCTCTCCATGCCCCAGAGCTCTGAGTGTTCAGCTCCAGGGAGCGAAAACACGTCCCCCCCACGCCTCATCAAGTGGATCGCTCCTTTCAGCCCACTCGATGGGAGAGACGGGAGGAGAGGAGAGGAGTGGGGGAGTGGACCATTGATCGGCCCTCCGCCCCCCCCTGATTGCATATGTATGACATTGAGGGAGGCCCATGAAAACAATGTTATTATCTAAGACCCAGAGGAGTGATTCACCTCATCCAGACCTCGTCCACCCTAACAGGAAGCAACCTACGACAGCTTCCTGTTGTCCTTACTGTCTCTGGTCCAGTCCACTCCTCAGATCATAAAGGTTGGTTGAGGTGCAGTTCTATGTGAAGCCCTGTGTGACATTGCATGTAAAAAGGGCTGTACAAATACATTTGATTTGATCGATTTGATCATGAGGGGATACAGAACTGAGTCGGATTTGGTCGGTTACTTAATCTCTAAATATACGTTTAAATGCTATGTAGTCTCTAAATGATGGCCGTTGAAGTTGGTTTATTCCAGTCGACCGCTACAACAGCTGTTCCAGCACTGTAGTTGTGTTAGTCTACTGTACTGCAAACAACAAACATCACAAAACACAAAACAGCTCATTTGTGTTTTGGTAGAGTCATCCAAGAGGGTTGTGGCAGTCGTTCGAATTTCCTTTGTCTTGAGGTTTTTCATCAACAACTACCCGCCACAGAAAACATATATTTTTGTCATCAATCTGCATTTAAACGTTAATAAATCTCTTCGCTTAACACGATGAAGGTCGGTCTTCAGAATAAATTCTCTCCGCTTCTTGAAGAGGACTTTTCTCCCCGGTGTCAGGAAAGGTAACGTCTGTCCTACATTGTCTCATCTCCCCGTCTCCTCTAAAGATAACTTACTCATTAGACCAGTATGACATTCATTGTTGTTGGAATAAAGCCCACCCACTGTCAGACTCCAACAGTCAGGCAGAGAGTCCACTGGAGGGTGAGAGAAAATTGGGTCTCCTTTCCTTAACCACAAGAACATTGGTAGTAATAATAAAACATGTCATGTCAAGTTTTTCCAAAGTGTTAAAAGCACCAGGAGTGTATATTTTACTCGTTGAGTGTGTACAAGTCCAGTCTTATGAGACGGACCTATATAAATACTCCTGGAGTTAAATCAACACTTTTAAATGTGCTGTGTTTCATTAAGGAACCCATCTCAGCTCAGACAGAACAGTTTAAGTGGACCAAACAGTCTTGCTGAGGTGAAAAAACTGTTTTCCCGTTTTACGAATTGACAAAGCAGCATGCAGAGCCAAGCAACCTGGTGAGGACGCGTTGACCGACGGTGGAGGGGGATTATCAGCGAGACGATCGGCGACGAGACGCAGAATTAGACGCTGACATCAGCCACGCCTCGGAATCAACACAATGCAGCTCCTGCTCTAACCCCCCAGGCTTAGAGCCTCTCTGGGAGAGAGACAAGCTGGAGTCCACCCAGGCTTAGAGCCTCTCTGGGAGAGAGACAAGCTGGAGTCCACCCAGGCTTAGAGCCTCTCTGGGAGAGAGACAAGCTGGAGTCCACCCAGGCTTAGAGCCTCTCTGGGAGAGAGACAAGCTGGAGTCGACCCAGGCTTAGAGCCTCTCTGGGAGAGAGACAAGCTGGAGTCCACCCAGGCTTACAGCCTCTCTGGGAGAGAGACAAGCTGGAGTCCACCCTGGCTTAGCGCCTCTCTGGGAGAGAGACAAGCTGGAGTCCACCCAGGCTTAGTGTCTCTCTGGGAGAGAGACAAGCTGGAGTCCACCCAGGCTTACAGCCTCTCTGGGAGAGAGACAAGCCGGAGTCCACCCAGGCTTAGAGCCTCTCTGGGAGAGAGACAAGCTGGAGTCCACCCAGGCTTAGTGTCTCTCTGGGAGAGAGACAAGCTGGAGTCCACCCAGGCTTAGCGCCTCTCTGGGAGAGAGACAAGCTGGAGTCCACCCTGGCTTAGCGCCTCTCTGGGAGAGAGACAAGCTGGAGTCCACCCAGGCTTAGCGCCTCTCTGGGAGAGAGACAAGCTGGAGTCCACCAGGACTCAGGTCCTGGTCCTGGTGGACCTGGTGGACTCAGGTCCACCCAGGGTCCAGCCACCCAGGGTCCACCCAGGGTCCACCCAGGGTCCAGCCAGGGTCCACCCAGGGTCCAGCCAGGGTCCACCCAGGGTCCACCCAGGGTCCAGCCACCCAGGGTCAAGCTTCAAGATGCTTCCTGGAAGCACATCACCACAGACAAACAACCCAGAAGCTCCTTCTCAAGGATCAGCTGACAATGTCTCGTCTCTGACAACAGCCTGTAGAGCTTCTCTGGGTTGTTTTGGTTTAAGAGAGGTGCTGGGGCCAGTTCTCCGTACGTCGCTAACTCAGTTAGCTGGATTTGATTGTTGACGATTTGTCATTATCTTGGATTGTTCGGTTCTTCGAAGCTCATCCTGGACTTGCTGTCATAGCAACAGGTCCGTAAACTTAAACCTGCTCGGGAGCAGGTTTATTTTATGTAAACACGATTAAAATGAGGCTTTACAAGCAGAGGTGATACAGGAAGTCTGTCACAGACATGTCTTGTCCGTTTTTACTACAGGAACCTGTTGCAGAAGGTGCAAGAATAATTAGCAGAATTTAACATGAAACCGAATTAATTGCTCATTGCGTGATAGATAGGCTCCTTAAGCACAGCGCGATACAATATGCTAGCCTATACTTTTTGAGAAGATAGCCTATCTTTTTTTGTGAGGGTGTCATCTACATAATACATTTGTTGAAACCACATCATATGACATTAAAGATGATTAATGAAAATATGAAAGTATGAAAAAAACATAGGCCTAGCTTACTGTAATAAGCGATAAAACGCGTGGTCAAATTTAATTTGGTCTGCTACTTTTTGCCAGCCCTCTCTCTTGGATTTTGCAGACTTTGAGGTGTTCCCTGGCGTTCTGATAAAATCTTCAAATTCGGAGTAACCTTCGAGCAAGCTGTTGCTCTGTTGGCTCTGTTGCGGAAAAAACAGGTCGCTCATTTTGGCCACAGTGAGCAGCCATAAGACTTATGTGAGCAGCCAATAGCAGCGTTGCTGATCAAGGTTTCTACTATCGATACATACCCCCTTTTAGACCAACGTATAACTCAATCCAGCTATACTAATCATAAACAACAAGTGTGTTCGAAGAACCGAATTAGCCAGATCATGATAAGCAAGATGATGTCATCTTGGATGTGTCATTTGATCTCGGATAATAAGCGACGTACAGAGAACGGGCCCCAGTACTGCATAAATGCATGGAATAATGTTTTTGTTTGTTTGTTATGTGATGACCCACCATCACCACCCCCCACTCACACGCGCACACACACACACACACCTGCACGCACACACACACCTGCACACACGCACACACACACACCTGCACACATACACCTGCACTCACACGCACACACACCTGCACACACTCACATGCACACACACCTGCACACACTCACATGCACACACACCTGCACACACACACCTGCACACACACACGCACACACACACACACACCTGCACTCACACGCACACACACCTGCACACACTCACATGCACACACACCTGCACACACACACCTGCACTCGCACACAATATCCTTTTGAAGCCATAGAAATATGAGTGTTTCCATACAATACTTGAAGCAAGTGCTGTTGAACTTCAAACAGAGCTCATTTAGATCAAGTTCTTTCTCAGCCACAGGACAAACAACCTCAAGCAGAGTGCAGTTGTTGGATGTGGTGTTGGTGATGTGGATCCCTTAGTATCAGTTTGACCAGAGAAAGAGTTTCGGACTAAGAAAACAACAAGAATGTACAGCGTTTGTACGGGTCAGGACAAGGAATTAAAAGGCCGACTGTGGTTCAAAATATATAAAAAGATATCAAAATAGTGATGACTGATATTAATGTCAGAGTCAGGTGACACAATTTCTCTCACGGCTGTTTCAATCGAGTCCAACTCAACTCGTTTTGGATGGAAGTTACCCTGACTGAAGCTAGATTCAACAGATTGAATATAATCTCCTAATCAATTCAATTCAATGGGCTTTATTAGCATTAAGAAACAAATGTTCATATTGCCAAAGCCATGGTGGAATTACAGAAATAGTATTCATATTATTATCATGGAGGTCGGTATATTATTAATGTTACCAAATAATTTGATTTAATCAATTAAATTCCGTTGAAAGCAGGAGAACTTTAACATAACATTAAGGTTGATTCATATATATGTATATACATATATACACACACGTCAGTCACACACACAGTATATGTTGTATGTGTGCTTTATGTGTCTAGATCACTCATTGTCTCTCAGATTGGGGCATATTGATACATACTGGGCAGCAAGGTATGCCTTCTCTCTCTCTCTCTCTCTCTCTCTCTCTCTCTCTCTCTCTCTCTCTCTCTCTCTCTCTCTCTCTCTCTCTATCTTTCTCTCTCTCTCTCTCTCTCTCTCTCTCTCTATCTCTCTCTCTCTCTCTCTCTCTCTCTCTCTCTCTCTCTCTCTCTCTCTCTCTCTCTCTCTCTCTCTCTCTCTCTCTCTCTCACACACACACACAGTTTCTGTCTCTCTCTCCGTCGTCTTCTCCAAACAACTGTGAGGTCTCGGACGTTGCCATAACAACGTAAGGTCTGGTTGTACTGTGTACAGCACCACACAGGTAGGGAAAACAATTCAAATAAAACCTGGATGAAGGCGTCTGTGGAGCGGTGGGTTGTCATGGCGTCACACGCTCGACAGTCAGACGGAAAACGAACGGAGGCTCTCGGCTGAGCCGCCGAGGAGAACGCAATCAAGCCGGGCGAGAACATCTTATTATCCTCCTCCGCGCCCCCGGGGTACGAGTGCTGTCACCTTCACAATGGAACAAAGGCACCCGTCCGCTTACCTGCTTCTTCACTCTCTGCGCCGGGGGAAGCAGGGCCCTCGAACGCTCAGCAATTTTCTGCCGAAAAATAACAACAAAACAAAAACACATCTGAATGTTTACGTGCATGTATTTCTTTATGTACCATGTGTATTGTTGTTGTTGTTTGTCGTTAAAGTGTTTCATCCAACAAAGCTAAGAGCAGTTTCAGATTCAGGTTTTTGATTCAAGGAGCTGAAAAAGCACAAAACGTAATAAACGTCCAGGAGAAGAGAAATAACTCGAGTTTTTTCCCCCCGAAGTCTGTGGCTCACCTTCTGCAGGTCGCCATAGCGCTGAACAGCCTCAGAGAGTTCCGTCTTCAGTCTGGTTAAGCGCAGACGGTCTTGCTGTGTGGAGAAGAGCGACAGTGGGATTAGATGCAATCACCTCCGTTTATCTTCCTGCCTTTGTTTCTTCACCAGTGGAATAGACTACCTCTTACACAATCAATGTTTCTACATACGTTGATCATTTACTTAGTGTGTTTTTGCTATTTATTTTCTTTAAAATAGTTACATATTGATTTTGTTGTGTCTCACTATGTGTATGTACTCTCTCTCTCTCTGCCTCTCTCTCTCTCTCTCTCTCTCTCTCTCTCTCTCTCTCTCTCTCTCACACACACACACCATTTTCGGTAAAGCAGCAGCCCTCCTTTCCCTGCACGTGTCCCTGCATTATTGTGTCGTAACGATAATAAAAGTGAAGAATAAGAGGAGGGTGAGGAAGTGCATACCCGTGAAGAAGAGCTGATGATGTCAGAGAGCTGTTTGATGAGCTGGCTGGTGCTGGTGATCACTTTGTTAGTCTGCTGCTGTGTGGAGTGTCTGGAGGGAGGGAGGGAGGGAGGGAGGGAGGGAGGGGAAAAGAGATAGAGAGAAGGAAAGGGTGCAGAGGAAGAGCAGGGGGAGAGTGGAAGAGAAGGGGGAAGAGAGAGAGCCAGAGAGAGAGAGAGAGATAGAAGGAGATGAGGTTGAGGTAGAGAAGGAGGGTGAGAGGGAGAGAAGGGGTGAGAGAGGGAGAGAAAGGTGCGTAAGGCTTAACTTGAACCAATTAAGAGGATCAATATGAACAACCGGCTGATAAAACTGAAACCAAGGTGAGGCCCTCTTCATCTCTGGAGAGAGGGAGCAGTGCAGGATGGAGAGAGAGAGATACAGTATTGACAGGACGGATAAAGAGAGAGAGATACTGGATAAACAGGGGGAATGGAGAGAGAGAGAAAGAGAAAGAGAGAGAGAGAGATGTGTAGACAGGATGAGAAAGAAGCAGAGAAGCCATGAGAGCTGCTGGAGAGTAAACACCATCTAAATGCAGATCACCCCCCGGCCCTCCAGCCCCCTGGCTCCCCAGGCCTCCAGCCCCCTGGCTCCCCAGTCCTCCAGCCCCCAGCCCCCTGGCCCCCAGCCCCCCCAGGCCTCCAGCCCCCTGGCCCCCAGCCCCCTGGCCCCCCAGGCCTCCAGCCCCCAGCCCCCTGGCCCCCAGCCCCCTGGCCCCCCAGGCCTCCAGCCCCCTGGCCCCCCAGGCCTCCAGCCCCCAGCCCCCTGGCCCCCAGCCCCCTGGCCCCCCAGGCCTCCAGCCCCCTGGCCCCCCAGGCCTCCAGCCCCCTGGCCCCCCAGGCCTCCAGCCCCCTGGCTCCCCAGGCCTCCAGCCCCCAGCCCCCTGGCCCCCCAGGCCTCCAGCCCCCTGGCCCCCCAGGCCTCCAGCCCCCCTGGCCTCCAGCCCCCTGGCCCCCCAGGCCTCCAGCCCCCCAGGCCTCCAGCCCCCCCGGCCTCCAGCCCCCTGGCCCCCCAGGCCTCCAGCCCCCAGGCAGCCAGGGAGGGGGAGGCAGGCCCTAGCCTGGAGGTGGTGGCCTCATAGCGGGCCCAGATGGGCTGGATCCAGCCTCTCCACCCACCTCTTGTAGTCTGTACTGGCCACAGCCCCTCCCAGCTCTCTGGAACACCAGCCCACACACCTCCATAGACACACACACACACACACTTTCATGGACACACACAGACTTCTATACAAACACACCTCCATAGAGACACACACACACCTCCCTAGACACACACACCATGGACACATGCTCAAATATTGATCCAGTGCGGGTAGTGTTGAGGGGCGGGGGGAGGGTTGGGACCAGGGGGGAGGGAGGGCGGGTGGGGACAAGCCCCGGGGCGTCTTGGAGACCGGGCGGGGGGAGAGGGGAGAGGAGAGGGAGGCATGTCACTATGATTGTCTGTCGGCTGTGAGGGGGAGGTGAAGCGATGTAGTGGAAAAACACTCCCAACCTCATCTCCTCCTGTGTGCTCATACAGGGTCTCCAGGGCCCAGGGGTCAGGACCACAGGCTGCCTCCCCTCTCAACAGTCACTCCACGGACGGGGCGCAGAGTACCGGACTGCGGATGTCACTGATCTCACCTCAAAGTTTCTGAGTTTAAATGACCCGAGCCAGCACTTCTTTATTGACATTTATCATGGGAGACCGTGTGTGTATGTGTGAGAGTGTGTGTTTGTGTGTGTGCGAGAGTGTGTGTTTGTGTTTGGCTTTCTGCAATAACTTTGGTGGAGAATGGACTTATGTAAGGGTGAAGGACATAATGTACAGTAATCATGGACTCATACACTCACACACATACACACACGCTTTCAGGCGTGCACACACACACACACACACACGGATTATGAAGTGCTAAACCTCTGGTTGATGTGTCATCGCTTCACGCTGTGCTGAAAGTTTCTTTCCGACATTCGGGGATTAGAGACTGAGATCACAGCTAGCTCATGCTCCATCACGCAGCTAAACACAATCTCAGGGCAAGTGTGTGTATGTGTGTGTGTGTGTGTGTGTGCATTCGTTTCTGTGTAAAACTCTGTCTCTTTATCTGGCAGCATGACAGATGAAAAACAAATTTTTCAAGCTGAATCACAAATATTACAATAGAAACTCCCTCGCTGCTAGGAAACCACATCACCACGGTGTGAGTGTGAGAGAAGGAGGGAGAGAACGAGTGTGTGTGAAAGTGTGTGTGGGTGTTGTGTGAGATGGAGAGTGTGTATGTTTGACAGCGTGTGACTGTGTTGTGTGAGATGGAGAGTGTGTATGTTTGACAGCATGTGACTGTGTTGTGTGAGATGGAGAGTGTGTATGTTTGACAGCATGTGACTGTGTGTGTGTGTGTGTGTGTTGCAGAAACTCTTGTCTTCCCTGGCAGCATCATCAGACGGCAGGCTGTGGGAGGAGCCTCTTGAGAGGCCAGACTGGCTCCTCCCACAGGTTGCTGCTCAGGGGAGGGGCCAGACTGGCTCCTCCCACAGGTGGCTGCTCAGGGGAGGGGCCAGACTGGCTCCTCCCACAGGTGGCTGCTCAGGGGAGGGGCCAGACTGGCTCCTCCCACAGGTGGCTGCTCAGGGGAGGGGCCAGGCTGGCTCCTCCCACAGCAGATGTATAAAGTCAGAGATGTATAAAGTCTGCCCACAAGCATTAGTTCTATCTCCCTCCTCTCTCTCTCTCTCTCTCTCTCTCTCTCTCTCTCTCTCTCTCTCTCTCTCTCTCTCTCTCTCTCCCTCCTTCCCCCTCTCTCTCTCTCCCCCCTCTCTCTCACCCCCCTACCTTTCCTGTCACACTCCACTTAAAAACTGCCCATTAGCCATGAAAATGTAAAAAATAAATAAAGATGTTGACTGGCATGACTCAAATCCAAAGTCTGCTCGCCGACTGACTCCGACCTCAGCCCAGACCCTGAGCCCACAGACCAATCAGATCCGTCAGCAAACAGCGGTCCTCCACTCCTCACCGAGGACGTGGAACCAGCAGCCCACTGCCCCTGCAGCCGCTGCTGCCTGGGATCCTCTGTGAGTCACCGTCCACCTCAGATCCTGCACCAGCGCCTCTCTCTCTCCAGGCCCATCCCAGACGACCCCCCGCAGACCCGCTCGCTGCCGTGCTCCAGAGCCTCGTTAGTCCCCCCACCCCCGACGACGCCCCCGACGACGAGAGCCGGCCCGCCAAGCCGCCCGCGGAACGCCAGCAGTTACTCACACTGCGCATTTTAATCAGTCACCTGCGTGGTGCGCTTCTAGCAAGAGACGTGAAGGTAGAGTTAAGGTGGAGAGAGGTAGAGAGGAGGGAATACAAATAGAGAGAAAAAAGGGAAGAGAGGTGGGGAGGGAAGGGAATCAGGGAGAGAGAGACAGAGAGGTAGAGAGAGAGAGAGTGAAACACGCAGATAGAGGTAGAGAGAAGCTTTTGAGCCTGTTTAACAGCCAACATTTTTGGGGCCGTGGCCTTTCTAAAAATGTTAAAATGAAAATGGGTCAGATGTACTCGTATATAAGGATTGCATTAAAACACACAGCCCAGGCAATCAAAAATACGCTGAATGAGAATGTAGTGTTAAAGAGCAGTGTTCGTGTCTACATAGATTAGAGGTGGGGGGGGGTTCAAAACAGACGTTTACTTTATTAAAACTGACTTACAGTAATTTAGCTAATAGCCTTCATGCTACATTTTTCAGAGACAATTGTTAACATATTTCATGTGCTGGTTAAATGAATAATACATTTTCACAGCTCATCAGCTTTGTGGGTTTTCTTTTTTTTCATAGATGTGAAATTAGCCGAGTTGACTGACTGATGAAACAGGTCTGTGTTGAATCATGTTCGGCATGTGCCGGGTTTGTTTATGAAAACATGATACTGACTAACGAAACTCAATTTGATATCCCGTTCAATACAGGCACCGACTAATCATAATGATAATAATAATAATAATAATTGAAAACCAACAAGAAAGAACCCACAGGCTGACTGACTGAAATGTTGCTGTAAAGAAAATGTAATTATCTTAAATGGCAAAAAAACAAAGACTGTGAACATCAGGAAATCTGAAGCTCGGAGCTTTCTGAAGTGTCCAGACCCCAACCTGCACCACCCTCCCCTGTCTCACCCAATCTCTCCCAACCTGCACCACCCTCCCCTGTCTCACCCAATCTCTCCCAACCTGCACCACCCTCCCCTGTCTCACCCAATCTCCCCCAACCTGCACCACCCTCCCCTGTCTCACCCAATCTCCCCCAACCTGCACCACCCTCCCCTGTCTCACCCAATCTCCCCCAACCTGCACCACCCTCCCCTGTCTCACCCAATCTCCCCCAACCTGCACCACCCTCCCCTGTCTCACCCAATCTCCCCCAACCTGCACCACCCTCCCCTGTCTCACCCAATCTCCCCCAACCTGCACCACCCTCCCCTGTCTCACCCAATCTCCCCCAACCTGCACCACCCTCCCCTGTCTCACCCAATCTCCCCCAACCTGCACCACCCTCCCCTGTCTCACCCAATCTCCCCCAACCTGCACCACCCTCCCCTGTCTCACCCAATCTCCCCCAACCTGCACCACCCTCCCCTGTCTCACCCAATCTCCCCCAACCTGCACCACCCTCCCCTGTCTCACCCAATCTCTCCCAACCTGCACCACTCTCCCCTGTCTCACCCAATCTCCCCCAACCTGCACCACCCTCCCCTGTCTCACCCAATCTCCCCCAACCTGCACCACCCTCCCCTGTCTCACCCAATCTCCCCCAACCTGCACCACCCTCCCCTGTCTCACCCAATCTCTCCCAACCTGCACCACCCTCCCCTGTCTCACCCAATCTCCCCCAACCTGCACCACCCTCCCCTGTCTCACCCAATCTCCCCCAACCTGCACCACCCTCCCCTGTCTCACCCAATCTCCCCCAACCTGCACCACCCTCCCCTGTCTCACCCAATCTCTCCCAACCTGCACCACCCTCCCCTGTCTCACCCAATCTCTCCCAACCTGCACCACCCTCCCCTGTCTCACCCAATCTCCCCCAACCTGCACCACCCTCCCCTGTCTCACCCAATCTCTCCCAACCTGCACCACCCTCCCCTGTCTCACCCAATCTCCCCCAACCTGCACCACCCTCCCCTGTCTCACCCAATCTCCCCCAACCTGCACCACCCTCCCCTGTCTCACCCAATCTCTCCCAACCTGCACCACCCTCCCCTGTCTCACCCAATCTCTCCCAACCTGCACCACCCTCCCCTGTCTCACCCAATCTCTCCCAACCTGCACCACCCTCCCCTGTCTCACCCAATCTCTCCCAACCTGCACCACCCTCCCCTGTCTCACCCAATCTCCCCCAACCTGCACCACCCTCCCCTGTCTCACCCAATCTCCCCCAACCTGCACCACCCTCCCCTGTCTCACCCAATCTCCCCCAACCTGCACCACCCTCCCCTGTCTCACCCAATCTCCCCCAACCTGCACCACCCTCCCCTGTCTCACCCAATCTCCCCCAACCTGCACCACCCTCCCCTGTCTCACCCAATCTCCCCCAACCTGCACCACCCTCCCCTGTCTCACCCAATCTCTCCCAACCTGCACCACCCTCCCCTGTCTCACCCAATCTCTCCCAACCTGCACCACCCTCCCCTGTCTCACCCAATCTCTCCCAACCTGCACCACCCTCCCCTGTCTCACCCAATCTCTCCCAACCTGCACCACCCTCCCCTGTCTCACCCAATCTCCCCCAACCTGCACCACCCTCCCCTGTCTCACCCAATCTCCCCCAACCTGCACCACCCTCCCCTGTCTCACCCAATCTCTCCCAACCTGCACCACCCTCCCCTGTCTCACCCAATCTCTCCCAACCTGCACCACCCTCCCCTGTCTCACCCAATCTCCCCCAACCTGCACCACCCTCCCCTGTCTCACCCAATCTCCCCCAACCTGCACCACCCTCCCCTGTCTCACCCAATCTCCCCCAACCTGCACCACCCTCCCCTGTCTCACCCAATCTCCCCCAACCTGCACCACCCTCCCCTGTCTCACCCAATCTCCCCCAACCTGCACCACCCTCCCCTGTCTCACCCAATCTCCCCCAACCTGCACCACCCTCCCCTGTCTCACCCAATCTCCCCCAACCTGCACCACCCTCCCCTGTCTCACCCAATCTCCCCCAACCTGCACCACCCTCCCCTGTCTCACCCAATCTCCCCCAACCTGCACCACCCTCCCCTGTCTCACCCAATCTCCCCCAACCTGCACCACCCTCCCCTGTCTCACCCAATCTCCCCCAACCTGCACCACCCTCCCCTGTCTCACCCAATCTCCCCCAACCTGCACCACCCTCCCCTGTCTCACCCAATCTCCCCCAACCTGCACCACCCTCCCCTGTCTCACCCAATCTCCCCCAACCTGCACCACCCTCCCCTGTCTCACCCAATCTCCCCCAACCTGCACCACCCTCCCCTGTCTCACCCAATCTCCCCCAACCTGCACCACCCTCCCCTGTCTCACCCAATCTCCCCCAACCTGCACCACCCTCCCCTGTCTCACCCAATCTCCCCCAACCTGCACCACCCTCCCCTGTCTCACCCAATCTCCACCCACCTCCTCCACCCTCCCCCAGAGGAGGGATGCAGCAGAGGGGCTAACACGCTAACAGAGATAATGACAATTAAGGTGTGAGCTAACACGCTAACAAACACAATGACAGTCAAGGTTGGGAGCTAGCAAGCTAACAGAGATAAGGACAATTAAGGTGTGAGCTAACACGCTAACAAACATAATGACAGTCAAGGGTGTGAGCTAACACGCTAACAGAGACAATGACATTCAAGGGTATGAGCTAACACGCTAACAGAGTCAATGACAGTCAAGGGTGCAAGCGATTAATCCACTTAGGCTTTTGCCATGTGCATTTCCACGATTACAGGGAATGGGTCAAATTCTATTAGAGTAACCGTGAGATTTTGGTGAGGGGAGAGAGGAGCATTGCAATAGGTTTTGGAATTGAAAGGCTCACACAAACACGATTTGGTTGTTATTTTTGGCTTCCTCTCAGTTTTATAGTGTTTTCCTAGAATCCTAGTCAAAGTCAGGACATGTCATAGGCTAGAAATCTTGTGTGTGAGATAACTAGGGCCTGTTTGTGAGATAACTAGAGCCTGTGTGTGAGATAACTAGGGCCTGTGTGTGAGATAACTAGGACCTGTGTGTGAGATAACTAGAGCCTGTGTGTGAGATAACTAGGGCCTGTGTGTGAGATAACTAGGGCCTGTGTGTGAGATAACTAGGGCCTGTGTGAGATAACTAGGGCCTGTGTGTGAGATAACTAGGGCCTGAGTGTGAGATAACTAGAGCCTGTGTGTGAGATAACTAGGGCCTGTGTGTGAGATAACTAGGGCCTGAGTGTGAGATAACTAGGGCCTGAGTGTGAGATAACTAGAGCCTGTGTGTGAGATAACTAGGGCCTGTGTGTGAGATAACTAGGGCCTGTTTTAACCTTTAGGTTGACGGGTCCATGTCTTCTGTAGAGAGTAACAAGGCTTGGATGCATCTCAAAGTAGGGTGTGTGTATGCATGTGACTGTGTGTTTCTGTGCATTTGTGTTTTGTTTGTGTATATGTTTGAGCACAAATATTTGTGTGTATGTATGTATGTATGTATGTATGTATGTATGTATGTATGTATGTATGTATGTATGTTGTATGTGTGTGTGAGTGTGTGTGGGTCAGTGTGTGTGTGAGTGTGTGAGTGTAACTCACAGACTCTGCCTCAGCTCAGCGTTGTCTCTGGAGGTTCCCAGGGCACGGAGACTCCTCTCCAGCGTTACCACTACGGAGCAGCAACCACAACAACCAGGTTAGAGGACTAGCACCATCTCTTACACTCACTCACTCACTCACTCACACACTCACACACTCACTCACACACTCACTCACTCACTCACACACTCACACACTCACTCACACACTCACTCACTCACACACTCACTCACTTACTCACACACGCACTCACACACTCACTCACACACTCACTCACTCACACACTCACTCACTCACACACTCACACACTCACTCACACACTCACTCACACACTCACTCACTCACTCACTCACTCACTCACACACACACTCACACACACACTCACTCACACACTCACACACTCACACACTCACTCACTCACTCACACACTCACATACACACTCACTCACACACTCACTCACACACTCACTCACTCACTCACACACACACTCAATCACTCACTCACTCACTCACTCACTCACTCACACACACTCACATTTCCATAACCCTCACTCTCTCACTCACCATTGCCGTTGATCTGGAAGATGTTGGAGGAGGTTTCCTGGAAGACATCTTGTAGCTCCGAGGGGCTGACCTGAGTTGCTGGGAAGAGCACAGAGGGTCAGGGGTCTACTCACTCCATTGGTTACTGGAGATAACCATGGTGCCACTACTGACCAATAGGAATGAGAGCTCTGATCAAGCTAGACATGGAGATTGAAAGGCACCACACAAGACCTCAAAACCTCTCCTCCTCTCCCCTCCTTTCCTTTCATTTCCTCTCCTCTCCTCATCTCCTCCTCTCTCCCTTCCTCATTTCCTCTCCTCCCCTGCTCTCCTCCTCTCTCTCCCCTCCACTCTCTCCCCTCCACTCTCTCCCCTCCTCTCTCTCCCCTCCACTCTCTCCCCTCCACTCTCTCCCCTCCTCTCTCTCCCCTCCACTCTCTCCCCTCCACTCTCTCCCCTCCTCTCTCTCCCCTCCACTCTCTCCCCTCCACTCTCTCCCCTCCACTCTCTCCCCTCCACTCTCTCCCCTCCACTCTCTCCCCTCCACTCTCTCCCCTCCTCTCTCTCCCCTCCACTCTCTCCCCTCCACTCTCTCCCCTCCTCTCTCTCCCCTCCACTCTCTCCCCTCCACTCTCTCCCCTCCTCTCTCTCCCCTCCACTCTCTCCCCTCCACTCTCTCCCCTCCACTCTCTCCCCTCCACTCTCTCCCCTCCTCTCTCTTCCCCTCCACTCTCTCCCCTCCACTCTCTCCCCTCCTCTCTCTCCCCTCCACTCTCTCCCCTCCACTCTCTCCCCTCCTCTCTCTCCCCTCCACTCTCTCCCCTCCACTCTCTCCCCTCCACTCTCTCCCCTCCACTCTCTCCCCTCCACTCTCTCCCCTCCACTCTCTCCCCTCCACTCTCTCCCCTCCTCTCTCTCCCCTCCTCCTCTATTCTCCACCACTCCTCCTCCTCCCCTCCCCCCTCCTATGACAGCCATTGCTGGGATATTTTTCACCATGGGCTCTGTACACACTTGGCTGCAGATCTCCTGTGAAAACAGGTGTGCAACCAGCATGCTGTCCTCTACCAGGATTGGGATTGTGTTGCAGAGAGAGAGAGGGGAGAGAGAGAGAGGGGAGAGAGACAGAGAGAGAGAGGGGAGAGAGACAGAGAGAGAGAGGGGAGAGAGACAGAGAGAGACGAAGAAAGAAAAGAGATAGAAAGAGGCAGAGAAGGAGAGCGACAGAGAGAGAAGGAGAAAGAGAAGAGAAGGAAAGAGATAAAGGGAGAGACAGAGAGTGAGACAGGGAGGGAGGGAGAGAGAGGGAGAGAGCGAGGGAGCAGGCTACTCCAGTGAGTTCTGGCATGGAGTACTTCATCCAGACATGGATCATCATCACGTCGTGGGAGCAGAAATCATACCCCCCACCATCAACCCTGCTCTACATGCAGACACCCCCCCGCTTAACAATCAAAGCCATTAACTGGATCCGGTCAGGGAAAATGACAAACTATCGCAACTGTAACATGACCGTGTTCAGTCAAACATGCAGCCTCATGCAGAGGCTGCTCTCTGAGTGGTCGTTTCTCATCTGGGCAGGCCTGCTCTGGCCTCGTCTGAAACACACGCTAACCACTTCCCCATGCCTCGGAGATTGATGGATGCTCAATATTCATGCTACATCAGAGAGGAACCCATTATAATGAAGTACAACCGTGTGTGTGTCTTTGTCTGTGGGTGGGTGGTCGTGTGCATCGATCTATCTGTGTGTGCTTTTATCCGTGTGTGTGAGCATATTCTGTGTGTGTGTTTGAGCGGGTTCATAGGTCTATCTGTGTGTGTATAAGTGTGCCTTTGAATGTGTGTGAGGACATTCTGATCATGTTTGTGTGTGGATACACCCAATGTGTGTGCGTGTATGATTTTGAATTGTGTGTGTTTGCGTGTTTAAGTACTGTATTTCTTCGATTAAACGCTGTGGTGTTTATTACACAATGTTCATTTTTGGTCCGGCGTTTATTCGAGGGCGGCGTTTAATTAGTACGAGAGATTTAGTGAATTGTAGCTGCAGTGCGGCCGTAGACAAACAAAGAATAGACAAGGAGGTCAAACACAAAGCCTAGTGTAAAATTGAAGCCGCGCGTTTAGTCGGGAGTAGGCTACAAGTGCAGCATGAGTGCGGCAACTCCCTTTCTCATTGGCTATCAATTAGGTGTGCATGGGTAGAAGCCTACTTTAACTGTCTCAAATACAAGTGTTCTACATTGTGTAGAAATCTGAAGCAGCATGCCAAAACGTTCTTACACTTTAGCTTTCAAACAGAAACCTGTGCAGGAGGATTTACCAGCAGCAACAGATCTGTAGCACGCAGCCTGGGGTTGATGAAAGGTGAATTCGCAAGTGGCGAATTCCATTATATATTGTACATTTGTGATTTACTTGTGTAATAAATACTTTACACAATATTCATTTTTGGTGCAGCGTTTATTCAAGGGCAGCGTTTATTTGAGGGTGGCGTTTACTCAAAGAAATACGGTATATACTGTATATACTATATTGGTGTGTGTATATGTACCGTGTAACTGTGTGTGTCACCATGTGTGCTGTGTTTGTGTTAATGTCGCGTGTGTGTATTATGTGTGTGTATTTAAGTATTGTGTGTGTATGTGCTTGTATGTTTATGTACTGTGTGCGTGTGACAGAGAGGCAGAGTTGGGGCGCTGGTAACAAGGACCTTGACAGGCCATGCAGATCAAGGCTGCTTTACGTCGAGACGCCCCCTGCTGGCCTGAGGCCCCCACCTGGACCCTAACCCTCTCCCTCTTCAATTATCACACAAACACACTCCCAGACACACATCCGCTTTAGAAATAAACTGTGAACACAAGTCTGCCCACAAGCATTAGTTCTCTCTCTGCCACTCTCTGCCACTCTCTCTCTATGTTCTTCAATCTATTTCCAACATACGATTGGTTTAGTGCGAACCCCCAAAATACAGAATCAGAATTATCAATGAAATAGCCTACCCGTTCCAACATTGATCACCAAGAATTATCAACATGAATATTAGTTGCTAACCTTTTTTATTTGTACTAAGTTATGTCTCTCAATCTGTCTGTTTATCTAGCCTATATCTCTCTGCATCTCTATCTACAACAATCTATATTTGTATTTACATCTGCTCCGCGTGCGTGTATGTGTTGATGTTACATAGTCATAATTCGAGAAGAAATGCTCGTGAAATGCTAATCGACTTCCCGTGTGGAGCGCGATGGCGACGGCAGTGCGAGGCCGCTAGGAGAGATCTGACAGTGGATGCGTCTGGGTGTACCGTTTGCCGCCTCCTGATTGGAGCGCTGATGCATTCTCTGACTTGTTGCCATGATTCACACAATATATAATTAGTGCTGATGAGTGTGGGACAGTGATGTCTGCATACAGATCTGGAAGATGACTTCAAATAACAAGTTGTGAAGACTGGTTGATGGTGAGCAGATACTGACGCAACAGTCGACCTTTAGTAAACGGTAATTATAGACTGAATGTGTGACAGAGTCGACCTTCTCGCCAGACATCCTGTGTGATACAGAACATTGTCTACATTTCCGACGGGGTCGGGTTGGTTCTGCCGTTGACTCTCTGATAAGGACGTTTGGGATCAAATGGAGGGATTCTAAAAAGTGGAGGAATCCCCATGGAAACGGCACCTTCTAGAAACGTGTTAAACTGCCAGGCAGTCCCTCCCTCCCCCTCCCCTCCTCTCCTCCCTCCCCCTCCTCTCCTCTCCTCTCCTTCCTCCCTCCACCCTCTCCCCCTGCCCCTCCCACCCTCCACACCTCTCCCCTCCCTCTTCCCCTTCCTCTTCCCTCCTTCTCCTGCCCCCCCCCTCCCCTCTCTCGGCCCTCCAGTTCGTGACTCCACACAGTCCTGGTGAATCTTCCATCTAATGGTCCACTAACTCCTGCATGGCCTTGACCCTCCTTGTCCATTTGGGCCACTTATGCCCTCTTGACAGAGCCAGCTAGCTGGGGAGGTGGGCCTTGTTACTTCCCCCCACCTCTCGTCCACCCACAAACATACACACACACACACACACACCACACACACACATGCACCACACACCCACACACATCCACACCACACACATACACTGCATACACACACATTTCCCCCACACACACACCTCCCATCCTAATAGGCAGAGTGGGGCCTGTGGAGGGATTCATAAGAGAACACTAACAGGCTGCTCCATCACACAGTCATTCTGGGACACTCTGACACACACACACACACACACACACACACACTCTTTGATACACACACACACACACACACACACACACACACACACACACACACACACACACACACACACACATAGCCCTCTGACACACACACACAGACACACTCTGATACTCACACAGCCCTGTGCACCCTACTGACACACGCACACTCACACACAGAGATACACCATACAGACTGACAAGCAAGCCAGGTTGGTAAGTAAGATAGACAGACAGACAGACAGACAAGGAAGGATAGGGTAGGCAGGCAGGCAGGCAGGCAGGCAGGTAGGTAGGTATGCGGGTATGTAGGCAGGTAGGCAGGCAGGTATGTAGGCAGGTAAGTAGATAGGTAGGTAGGTAGGTAGGTAGGTAGGTAGGTAGGTAGATAGGTAGGTAGGTAGGTAGGTAGGGCAGGCAGAAAGAGGATGTAAGCTACAGACAACCAGACAGACAGAAGGGAAACAGACTCAGAAGCAGCCAGACAGGATGTAGAGACAGAAGCGGCCAGACAGGATGTAGAGACAGAAGCGGCCAGACAGGATGTAGAGACAGAAGCAGCCAGACAGGATGTAGAGACAGAAGCGGTCAGATAGGATGTAAAGACAGGATTGTTGCAGATGTGCTTGCAGGGGCAGGATGAAGAGACAGGCTTGGTGGAGATGTGCTTGCAGGGTGGGCTGCGGGAGTCTTGCAGGAGGAGAAAGATTAGCACAAGCGACAGCTCCATTAGAGTCTTAACCTGGGCTTTGATCATTTCCTGATCCCCTCTCCAGAGCAGCGCAGACAGAGAGCTGCGGAAATCTGACAGGCAGGCAGCTCTGCCCCGGAATGTGGCCTGGCTTCACTGTGATCAAAGCTGCTCTCTCTCTTTGTCTCTCTCTCTCTGTCTCTCCATCCCTCTCTCGCTCTCTCTCCCTCTCTCTCTCTCGCTCTCTCTCTTTCTCTCTCCATCTGTCTTTCTCTCCCTCCTTATCTTTCATGACCGAGGTTCCCATCTGTTTGCCAGACTCAACACTGTAGACACAATGGAGGGAGAGAGAAATACAGAGAGAGAGGGAGGAAGAAAGGGAGGGAGAGGGAAGGATAGAGATTGGTAGGGAGGGAGGGATGTAGGTGAAAAGAGAGAAAGGGAGAGAGAGAGAGGTAAAGAGAGAGAAGGAGAAAGAGAGAAAGGGAGAGAGAGAGAGGTAAAGAGAGAGAAGGAGAAAGAGAGAGGGAGAGAGAGAGGTAAAAAGAGAGAAGGAGAAAGAGAGAAAGGGAGAGAGAGAGAGGTAAAGAGAGAGAAGGAGAAAGAGAGAGGGAGAGAGAGAGAGGTAAAGAGAGAGAAGGAGAAAGAGAGAGGGAGAGATTGACAATGAGAGAGAGAATGTGACAAGGAGGCGCATGCTGACTGTCACTTTGACTGAAAGTGAATCTGTTGCTCCCTTTTATACAGTATGTGGGAGTTCAGAGACAAAAGCGAGTATTTGATGTTTGCTAGTTCCTGTCAGACTCCCTCCTCAGTGTGCGTGTGTGTGTGTGTGCGTGTTTGTGAGTGTGTGTGTGTCAGAGCGCCTCAGACTCTCTGGCGTACAGGATCACACAGACACGCACTCTACATCACAGAGGAACAAAACTCTTTCACAATATTTACACAAACACAAACACACCTACACACACACACACACACACACACACCCACACACACACACACATACACGTATACCACACACACACAGCAGGCCAGTAGGGTAATGAAGCCAAGGTCAAAGTTCAGACGACCAATATCGGTGCTAGCCACAAGTTCAATACGTATTATGTTGACCTTTGATCCCCTAAGATCATGACTTAAATGAACATATTCAACCCCCGCCCTCCAAGAACACCGTAATCCTGCAGTAGAGGAAGTGTCATGTGTATTACAGTAAAACTTACAGTAGAGAGAGTGTTGTGTTCGACAGTGTGTGTTTTGAGGGTGCAGTGAAGAATGCGTGTGTGTTTAACAGTTTTTGTGTGTGTGTTTGACAGTGTGTGTGTGTTTGACAGTGTGTGTGTGTGTGTTTCTTACCTACTGGCTGGTAGCCCTGCCTGCTTGGACCTCCGAATGGGTTCCTGGTCCCGAAGGAGCCTCCGTCAATAGAACCGTAGGACATCCTGCCCCCTGCTGTCTCACGGCGCCTGTTGTCAATAACAACAACAACAACAGTGTTTGTTAACTCACTGAGACCAACACGGTTACGGACACCCTCAGGGTGTCAACCCTCAACACACACTGTAGCTGAAGGAAGGAGAACACACACTGTAGCTGAAGGGGGCAAGTAAACCGTTTGAATGATCGCAAAGTTTTTTGTTCCTTTCTCTCCCAGGTTTGGTTGGGTTGAGGGGAGGTAAGTCATTAGTGTCCACTTAGCGGTCAGGTTCAAGATGTGCTCATAAACACAGGTGCACACAGCGCAGTTCAACAATTGATCATCAAATGATAATTATGACACGCTCAATTGGCACTTCTTTCTAAAGTGATGCATGGGGGGGATTTAAACCTGTGACCTCTTGATATGCAGTCAAACTGTATTGATGTGATACTTTTTTTAAGGGGTTTCTAGAGACAGAGGGAGAAAGACAGAGAGAGAGAGACACACAGACAGAGAGAGAGAGAGACAGAGAGAAAGACAGAGAGAGAGAGACACACAGACAGAGAGAGAGAGAGAGAGACAGAGAGAAAGACAGAGAGAGCGAGAGACACACAGACAGAGAGAGACACAGAGAGAGACAGAGGGAGGAGAGGATGAGGAAAGCTGCTCTGTGGTTCTGTGTTGGTGCGGACGCCAGCCAGTCTCTGTCACTACGATACAACGAGCACTGGCATTCACAGCCGTCTGCGGGGGCGTAGAGGCGGTGTGGCATGGAGGGGGGGGTGGGCGTAGAGGGGGGGGTAGAGGGTAGAGGGGGGGGCGTAAGGGGGGGAGGCGTAGGGGGGGGTGGCATGGAGGGGGGGGGGGCGTAGAGGGGGGGTAGAGGGGGGGGGCGTACGGGGGGGGGGGCGTAGGGGGGGGTAGAGGGGGGAGCGTAGGGGGGGGGGGGCGTAGAGGGGGGGTAAAGGGGGGTGGCGTAGAGGGGGGGTAGGATGTGCTGTTTCTCAGAGGCACACCAAGGCGCTGGGCCACGTGGACACATAATCCGATTAATTTTCACAGAGCAGGGAGATTAATGACTTTTGGCAGCCAATAAGCAGTCTGGGTTCTTGTTGATTTCAAGCCCAGTCATTGCTACTGGTCCCTGGTGTCTGGGTTGTGGACACTCACTCACACATCTCAAGCTGCGCTGTCGCTTCAACACACACTTCACACACACACACACGCGCATATGCAAACACACACGCATGCTGTAAACACAGGCACAAACACACACACATAACACACACAACAAAACACACATTTGATTAGGAATGTCACACAGATACAGAAATGCAAAAAATGCACAAAACACAAACACACACACACACCACACACAGACACAGACACACACACACACACACGGAGTTCTCAGTGTCCTCCATCTCCACCCCACACACATAAACACACACACACACACGTGCGTATGACAAATCCATGTTCCTGAGGTAGGCGTGAGGACAGCGTGGACCACAGCGCTATGGTAAACACAGCGCCATAGTAACCACAGTGCCATGGTCACCACAGCGCCATAGTAACCACAGCACCATGGTAACCACAGCGCTATGGTAAACACAGCGCCATAGTAACCACAGTGCCATGGTCACCACAGCGCCATAGTAACCACAGCGCCATGGTAACCACAGCGCTATGGTAAACACAGCGCCATAGTAACCACAGTGCCATGGTCACCACAGCGCCATAGTAACCACAGCGCCATGGTAACCACAGCGCCATGGTAACCACAGCGCCATGGTAACCACAGAGCCATGGTAACCGTGACTGGGTGGTGACCCGCTGTGTCATCCCTCATGACCCTGGCATCACAGGTCACAGTGGTAACCACACAGCCTCTCCCCAGCTCAGACGCGGGGGATGTCATCAACACTCGCCCCAAAACCACTGACTCGTGACCTGGCTACCTCCGCCACACCTCCGCCGCCAGGCAGGAAGAACCACACCTCCACGGTTCTGATGGGGATATGTGAACACCGCTCTCCAAATAGAAGAGCTGATATGATTTGGAGTTTGACAGAATCCTTCCTCCGCCTGATGAGCAGTAGGGGAGGTAGCCTCTGATGGATGAAGAGAGGTCTGGGGAAAGGCCTTTTCTCCTCTCAAGAACACATTTCCCAGGAGCAGGGAGAGAGAGAGCCTTTAGTCGGATGTATTAATAATGCTTTGATTAATTTGTCGGCGAGGGACAGGCTAATTACAGCTGAGCTTCATACAGGGAAAAAGCTTTTCATGGAGCCCTCGGGAATCGAATGAATTGTTTTATGAGTGGGAGATAAGACCAGGGTCAATTATAAACCATATGTCATCCTGTTCAAAAACATGAGCTGTTATTGGGCCGCTGTACTCTTTACTTTCTATAACCAAGTAAAACATATTGTGTGTACTGGATGTGTGTGTGTGTTTGTGAGAGAGAGAGGTACATATATAAGGTATGTCTATCTGTGTGTGTATGTGTTTGTATGTGTTTGAGGGCGTGTATATGTGTGTATGTTAGTGTGAGTGTGTGTCTGTGTGCGTATGATAGTGTGTGTGTGTGTGTGAGAGAGAGGGGCAGGAGGACTGAGGTAGTCGCGGCTGAGAGAAGACACAGCCTCTCCAGATAGTGAGTCAGTCTATAAAGCACAGCCGCTCCAGATAGTGAGTCAGTCTATAAAGCACAGCCACTCCAGATAGTGAGTCAGTCTATAAAGCACAGCCACTCCAGATAGTGAGTCAGTCTATAAAGCACAGCCTCTCCAGATAGTGAGTCAGTCTATAAAGCACAGCCACTCCAGATAGTGAGTCAGTCTATAAAGCACAGCCTCTCCAGATAGTGAGTCAGTCTATAAAGCACAGCCTCTCTAGATAGTGAGTCAGTCTATAAAGCACAGCCTCTCCAGATAGTGAGTCAGTCTATAAAGCACAGCCTCTCTAGATAGTGAGTCAGTCTATAAAGCACAGCCTCTCCAGATAGTGAGTCAGTCTATAAAGCACAGCCACTCCAGATAGTGAGTCAGTCTATAAAGCACAGCCTCTCCAGATAGTGAGTCAGTCTATAAAGCACAGCCTCTCTAGATAGTGAGTCAGTCTATAAAGCACAGCCTCTCTAGATAGTGAGTCAGTCTATAAAGCACAGCCACTCCAGATAGTGAGTCAGTCTATAAAGCACAGCCTCTCCAGATAGTGAGTCAGTCTATAAAGCACAGCCTCTCTAGATAGTGAGTCAGTCTATAAAGCACAGCCTCTCTAGATAGTGAGTCAGTCTATAAAGCACAGCCACTCCAGATAGTGAGTCAGTCTATAAAGCACAGCCTCTCTAGATAGTGAGTCAGTCTATAAAGCACAGCCTCTCTAGATAGTGAGTCAGTCTATAAAGCACAGCCTCTCTAGATAGTGAGTCAGTCTATAAAGCACAGCCACTCCAGATAGTGAGTCAGTCTATAAAGCACAGCCTCTCCAGATAGTGAGTCAGTCTATAAAGCACAGCCTCTCTAGATAGTGAGTCAGTCTATAAAGCACAGCCTCTCTAGATAGTGAGTCAGTCTATAAAGCACAGCCTCTCCAGATAGTGAGTCAGTCTATAAAGCACAGCCTCTCCAGATAGTGAGTCAGTCTATAAAGCACAGCCTCTCCAGATAGTGAGTCAGTCTATGAAGCACAGCCTCTCTAGATAGTGAGTCAGTCTATAAAGCACAGCCTCTCCAGATAGTGAGTCAGTCTATAAAGCACAGCCTCTCCAGATAGTGAGTCAGTCTATAAAGCACAGCCTCTCCAGATAGTGAGTCAGTCTATAAAGCACAGCCTCTCCAGATAGTGAGTCAGTCTATAAAGCACAGCCTCTCCAGATAGTGAGTCAGTCTATAAAGCACAGCCTCTCTAGATAGTGAGTCAGTCTATAAAGCACAGCCTCTCTAGATAGTGAGTCAGTCTATAAAGCACAGCCTCTCTAGATAGTGAGTCAGTCTATAAAGCACAGCCACTCCAGATAGTGAGTCAGTCTATAAAGCACAGCCTCTCCAGATAGTGAGTCAGTCTATAAAGCACAGCCTCTCTAGATAGTGAGTCAGTCTATAAAGCACAGCCTCTCTAGATAGTGAGTCAGTCTATAAAGCACAGCCACTCCAGATAGTGAGTCAGTCTATAAAGCACAGCCTCTCCAGATAGTGAGTCAGTCTATAAAGCACAGCCACTCCAGATAGTGAGTCAGTCTATAAAGCACAGCCTCTCCAGATAGTGAGTCAGTCTATAAAGCACAGCCTCTCTAGATAGTGAGTCAGTCTATAAAGCACAGCCTCTCCAGATAGTGAGTCAGTCTATAAAGCACAGCCTCTCTAGATAGTGAGTCAGTCTATAAAGCACAGCCTCTCCAGATAGTGAGTCAGTCTATAAAGCACAGCCACTCCAGATAGTGAGTCAGTCTATAAAGCACAGCCTCTCCAGATAGTGAGTCAGTCTATAAAGCACAGCCTCTCTAGATAGTGAGTCAGTCTATAAAGCACAGCCTCTCCAGATAGTGAGTCAGTCTATAAAGCACAGCCACTCCAGATAGTGAGTCAGTCTATAAAGCACAGCCTCTCCAGATAGTGAGTCAGTCTATAAAGCACAGCCTCTCTAGATAGTGAGTCAGTCTATAAAGCACAGCCTCTCTAGATAGTGAGTCAGTCTATAAAGCACAGCCACTCCAGATAGTGAGTCAGTCTATAAAGCACAGCCTCTCTAGATAGTGAGTCAGTCTATAAAGCACAGCCTCTCTAGATAGTGAGTCAGTCTATAAAGCACAGCCTCTCTAGATAGTGAGTCAGTCTATAAAGCACAGCCACTCCAGATAGTGAGTCAGTCTATAAAGCACAGCCTCTCCAGATAGTGAGTCAGTCTATAAAGCACAGCCTCTCTAGATAGTGAGTCAGTCTATAAAGCACAGCCTCTCCAGATAGTGAGTCAGTCTATAAAGCACAGCCACTCCAGATAGTGAGTCAGTCTATAAAGCACAGCCTCTCCAGATAGTGAGTCAGTCTATGAAGCACAGCCTCTCTAGATAGTGAGTCAGTCTATAAAGCACAGCCTCTCCAGATAGTGAGTCAGTCTATAAAGCACAGCCTCTCCAGATAGTGAGTCAGTCTATAAAGCACAGCCTCTCCAGATAGTGAGTCAGTCTATAAAGCACAGCCTCTCTAGATAGTGAGTCAGTCTATAAAGCACAGCCTCTCTAGATAGTGAGTCAGTCTATAAAGCACAGCCTCTCTAGATAGTGAGTCAGTCTATAAAGCACAGCCACTCCAGATAGTGAGTCAGTCTATAAAGCACAGCCTCTCCAGATAGTGAGTCAGTCTATAAAGCACAGCCTCTCTAGATAGTGAGTCAGTCTATAAAGCACAGCCTCTCCAGATAGTGAGTCAGTCTATAAAGCACAGCCTCTCTAGATAGTGAGTCAGTCTATAAAGCACAGCCTCTCCAGATAGTGAGTCAGTCTATAAAGCACAGCCACTCCAGATAGTGAGTCAGTCTATAAAGCACAGCCTCTCCAGATAGTGAGTCAGTCTATAAAGCACAGCCTCTCTAGATAGTGAGTCAGTCTATAAAGCACAGCCTCTCTAGATAGTGAGTCAGTCTATAAAGCACAGCCACTCCAGATAGTGAGTCAGTCTATAAAGCACAGCCTCTCCAGATAGTGAGTCAGTCTATAAAGCACAGCCTCTCTAGATAGTGAGTCAGTCTATAAAGCACAGCCTCTCTAGATAGTGAGTCAGTCTATAAAGCACAGCCACTCCAGATAGTGAGTCAGTCTATAAAGCACAGCCTCTCTAGATAGTGAGTCAGTCTATAAAGCACAGCCTCTCTAGATAGTGAGTCAGTCTATAAAGCACAGCCTCTCTAGATAGTGAGTCAGTCTATAAAGCACAGCCACTCCAGATAGTGAGTCAGTCTATAAAGCACAGCCTCTCCAGATAGTGAGTCAGTCTATAAAGCACAGCCTCTCTAGATAGTGAGTCAGTCTATAAAGCACAGCCTCTCTAGATAGTGAGTCAGTCTATAAAGCACAGCCTCTCCAGATAGTGAGTCAGTCTATAAAGCACAGCCACTCCAGATAGTGAGTCAGTCTATAAAGCACAGCCTCTCCAGATAGGGAGTCAGTCTATGAAGCACAGCCTCTCTAGATAGTGAGTCAGTCTATAAAGCACAGCCTCTCCAGATAGTGAGTCAGTCTATAAAGCACAGCCTCTCCAGATAGTGAGTCAGTCTATAAAGCACAGCCTCTCCAGATAGTGAGTCAGTCTATAAAGCACAGCCTCTCTAGATAGTGAGTCAGTCTATAAAGCACAGCCTCTCTAGATAGTGAGTCAGTCTATAAAGCACAGCCTCTCTAGATAGTGAGTCAGTCTATAAAGCACAGCCACTCCAGATAGTGAGTCAGTCTATAAAGCACAGCCTCTCCAGATAGTGAGTCAGTCTATAAAGCACAGCCTCTCTAGATAGTGAGTCAGTCTATAAAGCACAGCCTCTCTAGATAGTGAGTCAGTCTATAAAGCACAGCCACTCCAGATAGTGAGTCAGTCTATAAAGCACAGCCTCTCTAGATAGTGAGTCAGTCTATAAAGCACAGCCTCTCTAGATAGTGAGTCAGTCTATAAAGCACAGCCTCTCTAGATAGTGAGTCAGTCTATAAAGCACAGCCACTCCAGATAGTGAGTCAGTCTATAAAGCACAGCCTCTCCAGATAGTGAGTCAGTCTATAAAGCACAGCCTCTCTAGATAGTGAGTCAGTCTATAAAGCACAGCCTCTCTAGATAGTGAGTCAGTCTATAAAGCACAGCCACTCCAGATAGTGAGTCAGTCTATAAAGCACAGCCTCTCCAGATAGTGAGTCAGTCTATAAAGCACAGCCTCTCTAGATAGTGAGTCAGTCTATAAAGCACAGCCTCTCTAGATAGTGAGTCAGTCTATAAAGCACAGCCTCTCCAGATAGTGAGTCAGTCTATAAAGCACAGCCTCTCCAGATAGTGAGTCAGTCTATAAAGCACAGCCTCTCCAGATAGTGAGTCAGTCTATGAAGCACAGCCTCTCTAGATAGTGAGTCAGTCTATAAAGCACAGCCTCTCCAGATAGTGAGTCAGTCTATAAAACACAGCCTCTCCAGATAGTGAGTCAGTCTATAAAGCACAGCCTCTCCAGATAGTGAGTCAGTCTATAAAGCACAGCCTCTCCAGATAGTGAGTCAGTCTATAAAGCACAGCCTCTCCAGATAGTGAGTCAGTCTATAAAGCACAGCCTCTCCAGATAGTGAGTCAGTCTATGAAGCACAGCCTCTCCAGATAGTGAGTCAGTCTATGAAGCATAGCCAGACACGATCAAGTGTGTGTGTGAGTGTGTAGGTGAGTGTGTGTGTGCTAGTGACATGTCCTCCAGTAGCCTCGTCCATGTTCCCCTTCACACACACTGATCGGTAATGCAAATATGCATGTAGATGGAGAGACAGAGACAGAGAGACACAGAGAGAAGAGAGGTAGAGAGAGAAAGGACAGGAAGAACGGGATAAAGAGAGGGAGAGAGGGATCGCTTTCACCACGGAGACAAAGAGAGAGAGAGACAGGATGAGTCAGACTCAGAGAGAGAGAGAGTACAAAAGATATGCAATCAGCGGTATAATTAAGTATCAGAACATTCCAGTAACGAGTTCATCAGATCTCATCAACCTAATCCTTCTTCATCACCCCGACACATCCAGGTCAACCATCCTGACCCAGCCCCAGACCCCCAGGCCAGCGCTGTCACCCTGGCCATCTCTGACAAGGCCTCACCACCAAACCATCTCCACCCTTCTCATAGCGCTAGCCTCATGAGGTACGCTGTGAACAGCCTCCATGACAGATGATCCTAACTCAACTGGCCACACGCTTTACTTGCAGTGGAGGGGAAGTTGGCATACGAATCGGATTTCTATTTCACCCCAGATCAGTCCTCTGGGATTGTCCTGGTTCGCGGTTCCAGGTGGTGAGCTGCGTCAATGTGTGACCCTGTGTGACTCCATACTGTGTAGCCTCAGGAAAGGGGGACGCGGTCGATTTGCAGGAAAGAACATCAGTATTGTTACATGGTACACACACACGCAATCAAGATACATATGGAGAGGGGGGAAAAGGACACACAAATTCACAAAACCCACCAGCGGAAACCATGAAATGTCTGAGAATCGCGCTTGCCTCTCCAGCTGAGGTGAAACGAGGCGATAGCCGCACACTTCAGGAGACTGGTGAGGCTGTGATGTGGGATTGACCAGGGCATAGGTCAGAGGTCAACGACAGCAGTAATAACAGGATTAGGTTATCGATGTCCTGAGAATGTTAACATGAATTCTGTTGCTCATCGAGTCAGTAGAGGGAGGAGGCGTGTCCTAATGCACTCACACACATACACACGAACGCACGCACACACAAACGCACACACACACAGTCTGGTGTGTTGGACAGGGCTGCATTACTGAAATCCATCTAGATCAAAAGAAAAAGTGAAGCAAAGCTCAGAGAAAGCCTGTGTTTGATAGTGACTCTTCAGAGAGAGCATGGTGAGAGAGAGAAAGAGAAAGACAGACAAGGGGAGAGAGAGAGACCAAGAGAGAGACCAAGAGAGAGATAGCGACAGAGAGAGACCAAGAGAGAGATAGCGACAGAGAGACACAAAGAGAGAGAGAGAGAGAGGGAGACCAAGAGAGAGAGATAGAGACAGAGAGACACAAAGAGAGAGAGAGAGAGAGAGAGAGAGAGAGAGAGAGAGAGAGAGAGAGAGAGAGAGAGAGAGAGAGAGAGGACTAGTCGTCATCCCTTCTTCTCCTCTCTCCTTCAGCTGACACTGCCATACAGAAAGACTGCTGTGTGTTCCAAACTCTCTCTGCTCCAAGTCTTTCGTCAGCAAGACCCCTCCGTAACCCCCCAGCCCCCCGGCCCCCCAGCCCCCCAGGATGCATCCACTGACGAGACAGAAAAACCAAAAAGACTGAAAGGAAGATAAAAAAGAAAGAAAGAAATAACTAACCCAGCACTGGACAGTGAAATTGCCCTGTCATATAAAGAAGCTCTTTATTGAGATAAATCACCCATGTTCTCTTCCAAAAATAAACTCAGACTCTCCTCACCTATCAGAGCAGCTGTCATCTTAGAGAATCTGCTCCAAACTCGTCTTTGTGTGTGTCAGTGTGTGTTTATCCGTGTGTCTTTCTGTGTGTGTGTGTGTGTGTGTGTGTGTGTGCACGTGCATGTATGTGTGTGTTTATGAGTGTGTCTTTCTGTGTGTGTGTGTGTCCATGTGTGTGTGTGTGTGTGGGTGTGAGTGAGTGAGTGTGAAAGTTTGATGGGTGTCAGACTAACTCCACATCTCCCATCATGCCCTTGGAGTGATCACTAATCAAACCCCAATCAGTGTGGACTATTCTAGAACGTTTTAGAAGGTCGGGAGACCGCGTATTGAGTTCCAGTTCCCTCGATCAAGACAGTGAGAGTGGAACTGTGGAACTCATCCCCTCCTCTACTGTTGGGATGATAGCAGAGCTTATCTCTCCCCTGCTTGTTTGCTTATTAGGATCGTTTAACAGCTGCACAATACAACAAGCTTGATGATTTGAGATAAAGAGAAACATTATCTGGTGAGTCCGTTGTGAACACACAGCAGTCTCTCTCTCTCTCTCTCTCTCTCTCTCTCTCTCTCTCTCTCTCTCTCTCTCTCTCTCTCTCTCTCTCAGAGAGATAGCTTTATCCTGTCATTGTGTCTGATGCACAGAGAACATGCTTCACAGAGATTACAAACAAATGTTTCCCCACCAACCCTGACTAAAAACACATGCTGCTCAACGATAAGACAGCAGACAAATATGGAACCTTACTCTCTGGAATCTCTCTCCCTCTGTCTCTTTCTCTCTCTCTCTCTTTCTTTCTCTCTCTGTCTCTCTCCTTGCCTATTCCCCCCTCGTTTTCTTGCAGAATCTTTCCCCTTTTCTCTTTCACGCCCTCTCTCTCTCCATCTCTCTGCTCCTTCTCTCTTTCACATGATTTCTCTATCCCCATCTCTCTTGCCCCTTCTCTCAACCGTAAACTCCCTTTTGTATCCTGTTCTCTGTCTCTGTCCCTATCTGTCTGTCTCATTCCACCCACTCTCTCTTGTTCTCTCTCTGTCTCTATCACTTTATCCATCTATCCCTCCCGTTCTCTCACTGTCTCCACCCGCTCTTGTTGTCTCTCTCTCGCTCTCTCTCTTACTCTCTCCTGCTCTCTCTCTCTTGCTCTCTCTCTCTCCTGCTCTCTCTCTCTTACTCTCTCCTGCTCTCTCTCTCTTGCTCTCTCTCTCTCCTGCTCTCTCTCTCTCTTACTCTCTCCTGCTCTCTCTCTCTCTCTCTCTCTCTCTCTCTCTCTCTCTCTCTCTCTCTCTCTCTCTCTCTCTCTCTCTCTCTCTCTCTCTCTCTCTCTCTCTCTCTCTCTCTCTCTCTCTCTCTCTCTCCTGCTCTCTCTCTCCTCTCTCTCTCTCTCTCCTGTTCATTCTCCATCTCGGTCTCTCTGTCTCCTGGGTATTCATCCTGCGGTGCAGCTCCCTGTGATCAGCGCCTCTCCTATCTCGGGGTATCTCTCCTGCGTGGGTCTGATCTGAACGCGTGCAGAAGGCTGGCTCTGAGAGCAGCACAAAGCAGTCTTATCACGGCTCGTTCTCTGCAGCCTCCACAGCCCTGGGGACGCTCACACAAACAGCTGGTCTGGTCGTCTGGACAACACGGCTTGTTCCGATAGGGGCGCACACACAAACACACACATGCAGACACACACACATACACACACACACACATGCAGACACACACACATACACACACGCATACAGACACGCACACATACACACATACAGAGACATACACATACAGACACATGCATAGACATATGTACACACACACACGTCGATCTAACAAGGCCGCACACACACTCACGCACCTGCACACACACATCGTTCCCCTGCCCGTTCAAGGAAGCATATTCAACCAGACAGGTGACCACATGCTTTAAATGTTTAACTCTGGTATAGCAGACACACACACACACACACATGAGTATCTGAGGTGTAGCACTAGCTCGTCCACCTAGCAGCCTTCACACCAGCAGAGACAGGGAATGATGACAACCTCCACACAGAGAGCTGAGAGAGCTGTCACACACACTGACATAAACACACACACTGACACACACACCTACCCCCCCCCCCACACACACACACACTGAACTGGACACACAGACACACACACTGAACTGGACACACAGACACACACACTGAACTGGACACAGACACACACACACTGACTGAGACACACTCACTAAAATGAACACACAGACACAGTGACATAGACAGACAGACTGACAATCACACACACACACACTGACACACACACTGAACTGGACACACAGACACACACACTGAACTGGACACGCAGACACACACACACACTCACACTGAAACAGACACAATGACAGACACACACACTGAAACAGACACAATGACAGACACACACACACTGAAACAGACACAATGACAGACACACACACACACACTGAAACAGACACCCCCTCACATGTCCCCATGGGGGAGGACACCCTGTCCTCCCCAGTCACACCCCAGCTCGCTCTCCTCTCTAATTGGCCGAGGCCGTTAATTGGCTGGGGGAACCATGGTAACAGCTGTTGTAGCAGCCGGTTAATATGCAGAGGGTTAGAGAGTAGGAGCTGTTTCTGGATGTGTTCAGGTGGAGAGAAGATGTTTCCGGAAGTGTTCAGTTGGAGAGAAGATGTTTCCGGAAGTGTTCAGCTGGAGAGAAGATGTTTTTGGAAGTGTTCAGGTGGAGAGAAGATGTTTCCGGAAGTGTTCAGCTGGAGAGAAGATGTTTTTGGAAGTGTTCAGGTGGAGAGAAGATGTTTTTGGAAGTGTTCAGTTGGAGAGAAGATGTTTTTGGAAGTGTTCAGGTGGAGAGAAGATGTTTTTGGAAGTGTTCAGGTGGAAAGAAGATGTTTCCGGAAGTGTTCAGTTGGAGAGAAGATGTTTCCGGAAGTGTTCAGCTGGAGAGAAGATGTTTTTGGAAGTGTTCAGGTGGAGAGAAGATGTTTTTGGAAGTGTTCAGGTGGAGAGAAGATGTTTTTGGAAGTGTTCAGCTGGAGAGAAGATGTTTTTGGAAGTGTTCAGCTGGAGAGAAGATGTTTTTGGAAGTGTTCAGGTGGAGAGAAGATGTTTCCGGAAGTGTTCAGCTGGAGAGAAGATGTTTTTGGAAGTGTTCAGGTGGAGAGAAGATGTTTTTGGAAGTGTTCAGTTGGAGAGAAGATGTTTTTGGAAGTGTTCAGGTGGAGAGAAGATGTTTTTGGAAGTGTTCAGGTGGAAAGAAGATGTTTCCGGAAGTGTTCAGTTGGAGAGAAGATGTTTCCGGAAGTGTTCAGGTGGAGAGAAGATGTTTTTGGAAGTGTTCAGGTGGAGAGAAGATGTTTTTGGAAGTGTTCAGCTGGAGAGAAGATGTTTTTGGAAGTGTTCAGCTGGAGAGAAGATGTTTTTGGAAGTGTTCAGGTGGAGAGAAGATGTTTTTGGAAGTGTTCAGGTGGAGAGAAGATGTTTTTGGAAGTGTTCAGTTGGAGAGAAGATGTTTTTGGAAGTGTTCAGCTGGAGAGAAGATGTTTTTGGAAGTGTTCAGGTGGAGAGAAGATGTTTTTGGAAGTGTTCAGGTGGAGAGAAGATGTTTTTGGAAGTGTTCAGCTGGAGAGAAGATGTTTTTGGAAGGGTTCAGCTGGAGAGAAGATGTTTTTGGAAGTGTTAAGGTGGAGAGAAGATGTTTTTGGAAGTGTTCAGCTGGAGAGAAGATGTTTTTGGAAGTGTTCAGCTGGAGAGAAGATGTTTTTGGAAGTGTTCAGCTGGAGAGAAGATGTTTTTGGAAGTGTCAGTGCTGCAACAAGGTCAGCCAGACCACACGGAGCTCACACCTGTAGAGTCTGATCCGACCACATCAGACAAACCAGATCAGCCCTCTTGGCACCCTCAGTATTCTGATTACGCACCAAACACAGATACAGAGTAACCATAGAGATGGGGGGGGGGGCTCCCCACTCTGCATGTGATGCCCCATCATCTCTCCAAGGAAGCTTCAAAGGGCCTGCTTGAGACAGCATGTCTCCAAGCAACCATGTGTCTGTTTGTGGAGGGGAATTCTAACAAAAAAGATATCTTGCCCGAACTTTTAAGGAAAGTTCTTGAAGACTTCACCTTTACCACAAGAGTACAAGGTGGAGAATTATGAGAGGGATATTTGTGTAATGTTTGTTACTTTGTTTGAATGTTGTGTTTACTGTAATCTTCATTCTACTACTCATACTACTACTACTACTACTACTCCTTCTTCCTGAAAGATAACCAAGTCAGCTTTGGTATCTACACAAAGCTAACATAATAAAACAATCATTCAACCATAGAATGTCCAGAACAATATGTGAACAAACTTATGAACCAGCCAGAGACCAGTTCACACCTTTGGTAGGTCCAGACAGGTCCTCCTTCAAACTCTGAACTGTATAAAACTCTTGAGATGACAACCGATCTCTGACTCCAGAAAAACCAACCATGGCGTGAACTCCATCAGGATTGACGTTCCAAAGGACGTCGCCAAGCTTCTCCTGGGACTCAACAAGATAAGTGCCTGGGCAACACTACCTGAACGTTTCAAAAGAAGAACCCAAAACACAATTCTAATTGCGACCTGACTGGGATCCCGCAGACTCAGTCACATGACCCTGCAGCGCAGCCGCGCTTTGACTTCAGATTCTTCAAATGGGCCTCGGACGCGAACCCGCCTCAACCTGATTGGTTAACCCTGATCAAACATAACTATGGCTAACGCTAATTTCTAACGCTAACATTATGTACAAGTTCTGTTTATGATTTGTAAGGATGTAATCATTGACTGTACAATTTATGTCTTTCTTTAAGTTAGACAATTTCATTCTGTTCATTGAAACCAATCTCTCATATCACATGCATAATCTAACTTGTTCATACTATCCATATTTACTTTACTTTAATAAATTCTTTGTAAAAGATATTTGGACGTGTGCATTGTTTGCTTTTGTTACAATCTGCTTTATTCTCTTAGAACAAATTCATTCCTTCAGAAGACTGATTATTACATATTAAACATTGACTTCCTTAATGTCCTAACACTCAGTATCAAGGTGGTGCCCCTAGTAATAAATACTTGATTATAAATCAAGTATTTCTGTTCTTCAACAACCACACCCCGTTACCGTGCAGAAAGACGGGCTGGCAAATGACTGGGGTCAGAGGTGAAGGTCAAGGGTCATAGTGACCCATGCCTGGTGGAGGTTACCCAACATTCTGGGCAGAACTGGGCAGATTCCCAAGTGAACAGACAGAGAAACTGACCCCTAAATCTGGTCACACACACGCACACACACACACTAATAAACACCACACACCCACCCAAACTCACAGACACACTTCATATGAGGCCTGAGACTTTGTGACGCATGGCTGAGTGTTCTGACATGTTTCATAACACCAGATGCAGCCAACGTTGTGAACGTTGTGTTTGTATGATTGTGTTCATACTTGTGTGAGAATGTGCATTTGTGTGTGTGTGTGTGTGCACATACATCCACGTGTGTGTACGTTTGTGTTCGTTGTGGGGCTGGGGCTAGGGCTAAGGCTAGGGCTGAGGCCTCAGACTGGGCAGGGCCGCAGTAGACTGGGGTTTTGGCCCCAAAAGATGAACAGTGTCTTCTGGCTGACAACTCTGCCCGCCGAGATTCCCTCTCAAACTGTCATCTTGCCAATCCAAGAGCGTTCCTGTGGCCCTGCTGCATGCTGGGACCTGGTCCTCCTGCATGCTGGGACCTATCCCAGTGCCAGGGCTCCCAGGGGGCCACAGCGCTTTACTGGGCTCGGCATTTGGAGAGGCAACTCCTTCCTGTTTGGTTGTGGTGGCTTCCTGGCCGGGGAGGAGGAGCAGATGGCCAGCTGGCTCCTCCAGCGCTCTCCACATATGCTCCGCCCCGCGGCGAGCGCTTCCTGGAGACCTCCGCCGCCCACGGTCCCACACAGCCATCACCATGGCGACGCAAACTCTACCCCCTAGCCCGCCAACCCCCAGCCCCCTCCTCTTCCTCCTCCTCCTCCTCCCCCTCCTCCTCCTCCTCCCCGCCCATCATCACTGCCCCAGTGCAGAAGAAGAGGGATGAGTAGACTCTCTCTCTCACACACACACACATGTATATATATATAGACCGATAAACACACACACAGATAACAAATGCACCCAGACAATAGATAGACACACACACATATTGATGACAGATAAACACACAAACAAAAGATACACACACACACACACAAGCACAAAAGTAGATAACAAATAAACACACACAGATAACACACACACACAGATAACAAACACACACACAATAGATAGACACAATTCCAAACCCTGAATGTTAGGGGCCAGATAACCTCAGGCAGGACATCGATATTCACAGCCTTCGCAAGAGCAGGGTTATCTTCTCTGCCTCACTCATCCTCCTGCCGGCATCACTGACCCATGTCCCCCCCGTTCCCCTGAGGCTGGGTCCAGCCCTCCCCTCTCCTGAGGCTGGGTCCAGCCCTCCTCTCTCCTGAGGCTGGGTCCAGCCCTCCCCTCCCCTGAGGCTGGGTCCAGCCCTCCTCTCTCCTGAGGCTGGGTCCAGCCCTCCTCTCTCCTGAGGCTGGGTCCAGCCCTCCTCTCTCCTGAGGCTGGGTCCAGCCCTCCCCTCTCCTGAGGCTGGGTCCAGCCCTCCTCTCTCCTGAGGCTGGGTCCAGCCCTCCTCTCTCCTGAGGCTGGGTCCAGCCCTCCCCTCCCCTGAGGCTGGGTCCAGCCCTCCTCTCCCCTGAGGCTGGGTCCAGCACTCCCCTCCCCTGAGGCTGGGTCCAGCCCTCCTCTCTCCTGAGGCTGGGTCCAGCCCTCCTCTCTCCTGAGGCTGGGTCCAGCCCTCCCCTCCCCTGAGGCTGGGTCCAGCCCTCCTCTCTCCTGAGGCTGGGTCCAGCCCTCCTCTCCCCTGAGGCTGGGTCCAGCCCTCCTCTCTCCTGAGGCTGGGTCCAGCCCTCCTCTCCCCTGAGGCTGGGTCCAGCCCTCCTCTCTCCTGAGGCTGGGTCCAGCCCTCCTCTCCCCTGAGGCTGGGTCCAGCCCTCCTCTCTCCTGAGGCTGGGTCCAGTCCTCCTCTCACCTGAGGCTGGGTCCAGCACTCCCCTCCCCTGAGGCTGGGTCCAGCCCTCCTCTCTCCTGAGGCTGGGTCCAGCCCTCCTCTCTCCTGAGGCTGGGTCCAGCCCTCCCCTCCCCTGAGGCTGGGTCCAGCCCTCCTCTCTCCTGAGGCTGGGTCCAGCCCTCCTCTCCCCTGAGGCTGTGTAGCACAGTCCACAGACAAAGCACGGTACCATCACACCTTCTCCTACCCCGACAAGGAAAGGGTCTTCCCCCTTTGTCCTTCTCCCAGAGGAGAAGCTTCAAAGCTTCTGACCCAGCATGGGGTCAGATACAGAGGCCACACGGCCCACAGTATCAGAACAAAGGATTTACAAGGAATAACTTTCTTAAAGGATTTACAAACATATTCTCAAGGACTACATGGCTCATGGACACTATTTCAATGACAGTAGTTGATGTGTTATAATGTGTGTTTTTCCCATTTACTTAGAACGTTGTTTAATTGAGGTTTGATTATAACTTCCCTTCAAGTATAGTTAAGTCAGCCAATCTGGATATCAAAATGATTGTACCATACTAACAAAACCATTTACGAATGTTGTATTGTTATATTCTGAAGTTTGAGCATTCCATGGACAGTTGAAATAACGGAACTCAAAAGGTACAGCTACTTCACACCTAGGCAGATCTCAGGACGACGCCCAGGTGGGGGGAAACTGACCAATGAAAGAGGTCACCTTCACGGGGACCCCCCCTTTTCCTTTGGAGTATAAAACCCCCAAACGTACAATCACCCCCGCTTGTTCGTAGGATTAAACTGAAGTGCTAGCTACATTTCTAAACTATTCCTCTCAACCTGCAAATTCACTGAGCGCCCGGAACTTTGGCCAAAGATTCCGTTGTTCTATTTTCGTTGGACGATAACGAAACCATTGACTCTACCTTTCTTCAAACCGACAAAAGTAACTACGATTTGCAATATTTCTTACCTGTGACATATTGGCATGTTGTGATTAAATTGTTGATGTTTGATTGTATTTTACAAATGAGTTAGCTTAACCCTTGCTAAATCAGTTGCCCTTGCTCGTCCATTGTTCCCACAAAGTCCCTCTCTACCTCTCTCTCTCTCTCCCTTCCCCCTTTACACGCGCTCTACACAGCCATTGTGTTGCTCGCCCTCATTTGCATCCAGCCACTGTACTACTCTGACTAACCCATAACTTATCTGGTATTTGTTCATTATAATTACATTCTCCTAAATAAATCATTGTGTATAATATTCGCGTATCACTCACGTTATCTGATCTGCTCTACTTTCATAGAATTCACGACTCAAGATTAGACTGATTATTACGAAGGCTATTATTTAAATATTATTCAATAAGGTTTCCTCTATCCCTTTAACAATAAGAGGTGGTGCCCCAAGAACTACATACTTTATTATAAATTAAGTATTGCTAATCTTAAACGAGCAAACCCCGCTACATATTGGAGCCCCGTGACAGGCTTTGAAACAGATTGAAATGAGCGATCTATAACGGAGATACATTTTCCGTCTGAAACCCACCCTCCCACCCTTTTGGTTAAATTAACGCTCCGTTGTTTTAACTATTCCCCCAGATAGCTACGGTCTTAAACACTGTTTGAATACTGTGCTGTGTACTCATTGAATTGGCTTTGTCGTGAACAATTGGCTATTTGTGTGTAACTAACTAGCTTCGGAAAAGCTAGACTTGAGCGGAGGTACGCGCGTGCGCAGTGACACTGCGACCCGTCTCATTTCATCTTGTGAAACAAAGGCAGCGCTTCTACATGAAGGCGTAAGAACCTTTTTATAGAGTCACAACACTACTATTTTGGTACCATACACGCTTCGGAAAGGTGTATTATAGTAGTGTTGGCCATTTGGGTTGAGTAAATCAACCAAGCAACTGATAAGTTGCCATTGTCTAGTTAGAGGTAGATAACAGACATTGATCAGTCCAAAAGGACTTTGATTTTGAAGGAGACTACGCAGCTCTCTACATTAAGCTATATGCTTCTACCTTGTTAAACAATTGGTAAATTGATTAACTTAGCTTTTCGGAAAAAGCTTCACTTTGTTTTGCATGTAATTCAACATTAATGTAAACACTCAACCTCTAGAATCAGTAAAGTAACAGTAAAATAATTATTGAGACAGGAGAAGCTGCTTATTTAAGGACCTTTATTGTTGCTTAACCGGAAATAGTTACCTTTCGTGAACAAAGACCTGTAATTTGATTTTCATTCCGCGCACTTAAAAGTGGAAGTTGTCAGAATATCGGCTTTGTTGACCATACTGAACTGTAATCCTATTTATCCCTCATCAATATACAACTTTAACAACAATCGCTAAATAATAATTAAACGTAAAGTGTATTATTTTTAGTTTGCCCACTCTATCTGCGATCAGTCCAAAAGGACTTTTGTTTGGAAGTAGCCGAACAACGCAGCCTGTACTGCCACAATATTGTTAAACAATTCCGAAATTGATAAACTAGCTTTTCGAAAAGAAGCTTCACTGTTTCGCATTCAATTCGAGGTGAATGTAAAACCCTTGCCCAATTTAAAGCTACATTATAGATGCAGCAACAATTTAGTTCATTATCTGTTTGATTCTTCAAGCTAAACCGGCTAACTTAATGTGCTATAGTATTTAAATACATTGTACTTTCTCAGTCCAGTTTAGGCTAAAACAAATCAACAGCTACTCAATCTAAATTCTCTAATCGTTTATAGATACTATAACAAGATTACTGAAATTAAGATTTAATATAGGCCTAAAAGAATAAATAATTTGTTTGAATCTTTGATCCTGGAAGGTGACTTTAATATTAATTTTAATTTCTGAATATTAATCTCAGTTTTTGATTGTTAATCTTTGAATATTAACTTCTGATTTTAATTTTAGTATTGATTTGATAAACAATTTGTTTTAATCTTTGATCCTGGGTGGTGACTTTAATATTAATTTTAATTTCTGAATATTAATCTCAGTTTTTGATTGTTAATCTTTGAATATTAACTTCTGATTTTAACCTTAATATTAATTTGGTAAACAATTTTATTTATTTTCTGAATCTTTGATCCTGGATGGTGACTTTAATATTGATTTTAATTTCTGAATATTAATCTCAGTTTTTGATTGTTAATCTTTGAATATTGACTTCTGATTTTAATTTTAATATTAAGTTGGTAAACAAAAAAAAAAAGGAAAAGAAAAGTATATATATTGCTGCCAAAAAGAGAACCACTACAAAACTAAAGTGCCTATCAACAATTATCACAATAGCATTGTGTTAATAACTTCCAGTAGCCGAACCAAACATGTCTCACCTCACGGAAGCTGAGAAACTGATTGTCCACCTATCCGAAAAAGAAAACCCAAGATATGTGGAAACGCTGACCGATCTAAATTCCGATATGATCACCAGGAAAACTCAAGAAGTGGTCATAGAAAATGTAGGCCAAATATTGAGCAAATCCCAAATTGTCAAATGCCTATCCAGCCTCGGTCTCAACTATGCTGCACTACTCAGGTTATCAATAACAAAAGTCAACACACAATGGACACAGGCTCTCCAGGATCGAGAGGATGCTCTCAAGGCGGCACAAAGAGAACAAGAGCACAGGAAACGATTGGAACAGGAAACCAGCGACCTGGCTGTTGAACTAGATAGAGCTAAAGCACAGCTAACGGAACAGGAAACACAGCTAATACAACAGGAAATAACCCTCAAAGATGCCCTCAAAGAAAAAGAAAAGGAACAGGACCGACGGGAGCAAATGGCACAAAGAGAACTGGAAAGAGCTAAGACACAACTAATGGAAAAGGAAATAACCCTCAAAGATGCCCTCAAAGAAAAGGAAAAGGAACAGGACCGACGGGAGCTAATGGAACAAGAAACCAGTGACCTGACTGGAGAACTGGATAGAGCTAGACAACAGCTAATGGAACAGAAAACAACCCTCAGGGATGCCCTCAAGGCGAAAGAAACTGAACGAGATATCCGGGAAACACTTCAACAGGAGAACAAGGAACTCGCTACGGAACTGGAAGACCTAAAAGAAGAAATGCAGGGGGTTCAGAAAAGCAAAAAGGACTCAACCGCCCTCATGGAAAACACTATTAAGATGTTGGATGAAGCTAATGAAAAAGTAGCAGACTACGACCACCAAAAAGAAGAATGGCACACTCTCTACACAAAATTCCAACACCTGGACCAAGATCTCTCACACATCACAGCTGACAGGGAGACAATGAAGGAGGAGTTACAGGAAACAAGAAATGAACTGCTATCTACCATTCGTAAGCTGAACAAGGCGAACGCCACAATCCAGTCCACAGAAGACCCCGACACCAACCGAAGGTGGGGAAGAGACGACAGAGAAGTAGATCGGCATTCAAGAAACCAAAACCCAAGACAGCTGCAATCACCTGAAGCACCGCTCCACTCAGAATACGAAACAAGAAGACCATATAGGGATACATCCCCTCCCAGCCAATCTCTGTACCAAGCTGACACGAATCCACGAAGGATGAGGAGAACAGAAGATGTGGAACAGCAGAGCAGAAGACTGTATGACCAGAAAATGGAGCTACAATTCCAACCTGAACGTCGCGGTCAGACCACAGCCCCAAACAGATGGGATGACCATGATGAACCCTCACGTTCAGCCTATCCACAAAATGCATGGGAAATGCATGACCTGCCACCAGCAGTGTCACTAGATCTGCTATTGAAAATTAGCAGGAACATAGAGAAGTTCGATCCAGACAATCCCACTCAGAGCATTGAGATGTATCTAGAACAACTGAACTCTAATCTCGAACGCCTGCCTACAGCTACAGACGCGGACAAGCTGTACCTGTTGAAGAACACCTCTTCCAGCTCAATCAGAGCCCTGCTTGACAGGCAACCTGCTGGAGAACGCCACAGCTATGACATGGCTTGCCGGACCCTCAAGGCTTGGCACTCAGAAAGTAAAGGCTCCTGCTGCACTATCGCCCTGCACACAAAACAAAAGGCCAACGAAAACCCAAAGACATTCTATGAGAGGCTCCGGAAAGCCTATTTCGCAACAGAAAACCAACCCGGAGGAGAAGAAACTCCCATGTTCAAGTCAGTGTTCATCAACAACCTCTCCCAATCCATAAAACCCTTCATGACGACCTTCGCGAACCAGGAAACCATGACGGCTCTGCAGCTGAGGGACATGGCATATAAATCATGGGCGAACAACAATCGATCCCAAGACTCAAATGTCCATGTGGTGGAATCAGACTCACACCTACAACTAGAAGGAAGAGAACTCCAGAGACCCTACGAACCCAGACCCGCCTGCAAGCAACCCTCCTATAATGCACGAGACCACTCAACAAGACCCGAACAATATCAAAACAATTACAACAGACAACCCGACAACAACTATGAATACAAACAACACTCCTATCACGCAAGAAACCACTCAACAAGACCCACACCGTACAAAAACGAACACAACAGCCCTGGACGACATCCGTCAGACCCAGCATGACTAGAAGGCCCCAACACGGAAAACACACCTCAAATGCTCCCCATTGGATGGAAGAAAGGGAACAGGACCCGAAAACACCACAAACCCACAAGAAGACGACCTCCAGAAACAACAACACACAAACAAGCCCCACAGTTACACACATTTCTGGGTGAGCTTTCCAGAAAAGGAAGAGCTAACCGAAGCTATGTCCCCATCACACTTGAAGATGAAGTGCCCTGCGAAGGATTGCTGGACACGGGTGCAGAAATCTGCCTGATTGCACCCACCTTGGCCGCTCAGCTAAAAGGAATAGCCAGGTCAAACAGAAGATGGATTAAAAGTGAAGATAGTGAATTCAACATCACAAGCTTCACCCAAAACAAAGCTCCAGTCACAGAGACGCTGTACTTGAAGCTAACGTTTGGGGAAATGTCCCTAATCCACCCCATCCATGTCTCACCGCTTGAGACCGAAAAGCTGCTGATTGGACACGATCTACTCAACAGACTGGAACCCCTCATTGACTTCAAACGAAACCAGATGTGGACCAACGTCGAGAAGCCCTATCCACTGCCTCACCCTGAAGTCCAAAACACAGTCTTCACAGTGGAAGGGGGGGGAGATTCCACGTCTGATCCACATCTCTCAGAAGAGGACCGAATCCATGAGCTAGATGGCCGCTCCAGACCGCCCCAGAGCTACGCCACTCACCCATCAAGACACAAGACTCAAACAAAATCAACACAACGCCATGACCGTCGGGTGCCATCAGAAACCCACCTGCGACGAGAAGCATCACAGGTCCAAAAGAAGTCATATGATGCCAACTGGATGAGAGTGCAGAAAGTAGGAAGACCTACTATGGCCACCAAGCATCCCAGAAGAAGCACCCCAGCTGCAACAAGCTGGCAAAACCCCCGGAAGAAACCATCACTACTCGCGGGGACAACAGGCCATGCACAGAGGCCTGGCCTGGCCTTATACCAGCAACCTGACCCTGTCAAACTGCTGACGAAACAAGTGCACAACAGGTGCCTTAGCCAAAATGCCTCAAAGTTCAAGAATGAATGTTCCTTTAAACCAAAAATAATAGGAAAATACTGTCATGAGACAAATATGGCTCCACCAATCTATCAAATTTTTTAATCTGTTACCAGAAAACCCAACATGAATGACCTTGAGGTACTGTCAAAATAATAGGCTACAACGCCTCATAACCAAACTACCCTGGCCCCTGACAAATGAGGTTTATGACTCCAGGAAGTCAAAGCCCACTCCCACTCCTATCATTTTATTTTAATCTTTCTCCTTTCTTTCCCTTTCCTTTTTCCTTTTATTTCCTTTCATTTTTAGGCATAGAACCTTAGCCCAGAGAAATTTAGTAATAGGACCCAAGTTAGCCCCATTGATTCCTACATTGTTTAGAGTCCACTCATGCCAATGTGTCCAGTAGAAATGCTATCGTACTGTCGTGTTTGTCTGTTCTCTGCTCTTCTTACGTGCCAACAGCCCGACGACGTCGAATCATCGGACGTTGCCAGCAGGGGGATATGTAGCACAGTCCACAGACAAAGCACGGTACCATCACACCTTCTCCTACCCCGACAAGGAAAGGGTCTTCCCCCTTTGTCCTTCTCCCAGAGGAGAAGCTTCAAAGCTTCTGACCCAGCATGGGGTCAGATACAGAGGCCACACGGCCCACAGTATCAGAACAAAGGATTTACAAGGAATAACTTTCTTAAAGGATTTACAAACATATTCTCAAGGACTACATGGCTCATGGACACTATTTCAATGACAGTAGTTGATGTGTTATAATGTGTGTTTTTCCCATTTACTTAGAACGTTGTTTAATTGAGGTTTGATTATAACTTCCCTTCAAGTATAGTTAAGTCAGCCAATCTGGATATCAAAATGATTGTACCATACTAACAAAACCATTTACGAATGTTGTATTGTTATATTCTGAAGTTTGAGCATTCCATGGACAGTTGAAATAACGGAACTCAAAAGGTACAGCTACTTCACACCTAGGCAGATCTCAGGACGACGCCCAGGTGGGGGGAAACTGACCAATGAAAGAGGTCACCTTCACGGGGACCCCCCCTTTTCCTTTGGAGTATAAAACCCCCAAACGTACAATCACCCCCGCTTGTTCGTAGGATTAAACTGAAGTGCTAGCTACATTTCTAAACTATTCCTCTCAACCTGCAAATTCACTGAGCGCCCGGAACTTTGGCCAAAGATTCCGTTGTTCTATTTTCGTTGGACGATAACGAAACCATTGACTCTACCTTTCTTCAAACCGACAAAAGTAACTACGATTTGCAATATTTCTTACCTGTGACATATTGGCATGTTGTGATTAAATTGTTGATGTTTGATTGTATTTTACAAATGAGTTAGCTTAACCCTTGCTAAATCAGTTGCCCTTGCTCGTCCATTGTTCCCACAAAGTCCCTCTCTACCTCTCTCTCTCTCTCCCTTCCCCCTTTACACGCGCTCTACACAGCCATTGTGTTGCTCGCCCTCATTTGCATCCAGCCACTGTACTACTCTGACTAACCCATAACTTATCTGGTATTTGTTCATTATAATTACATTCTCCTAAATAAATCATTGTGTATAATATTCGCGTATCACTCACGTTATCTGATCTGCTCTACTTTCATAGAATTCACGACTCAAGATTAGACTGATTATTACGAAGGCTATTATTTAAATATTATTCAATAAGGTTTCCTCTATCCCTTTAACAATAAGAGGTGGTGCCCCAAGAACTACATACTTTATTATAAATTAAGTATTGCTAATCTTAAACGAGCAAACCCCGCTACAGCTGGGTCCAGCCCTCCTCTCTCCTGAGGCTGGGTCCAGCCCTCCCCTCCCCTGAGGCTGGGTCCAGCCCTCCTCTCTCCTGAGGCTGGGTCCAGCCCTCCTCTCTCCTGAGGCTGGGTCCAGCCCTCCTCTCTCCTGAGGCTGGGTCCAGCCCTCCTCTCTCCTGAGGCTGGGTCCAGCCCTCCCCTCCCCTGAGGCTGGGTCCAGCCCTCCTCTCCCCTGAGGCTGGGTCCAGCACTCCCCTCCCCTGAGGCTGGGTCCAGCCCTCCTCTCTCCTGAGGCTGGGTCCAGCCCTCCCCTCCCCTGAGGCTGGGTCCAGCCCTCCTCTCCCCTGAGGCTGGGTCCAGCCCTCCTCTCCCCTGAGGCTGGGTCCAGCCCTCCTCTCCCCTGAGGCTGGGTCCAGCCCTCCTCTCTCCTGAGGCTGGGTCCAGCCCTCCTCTCTCCTGAGGCTGGGTCCAGCCCTCCTCTCTCCTGAGGCTGGGTCCAGCCCTCCTCTCTCCTGAGGCTGGGTCCAGCCCTCCTCTCTCCTGAGGCTGGGTCCAGCCCTCCTCTCTCCTGAGGCTGGGTCCAGCCCTCCTCTCTCCTGAGGCTGGGTCCAGCCTTCCTCTCCCCTGAGGCTGGGTCCAGCCCTCCTCTCTCCTGAGGCTGGGTCCAGCCCTCCCCTCCCCTGAGGCTGGGTCCAGCCCTCCCCTCCCCTGAGGCTGGGTCCAGCCCTCCTCTCTCCTGAGGCTGGGTCCAGCCCTCCTCTCTCCTGAGGCTGGGTCCAGCCTTCCTCTCCCCTGAGGCTGGGTCCAGCCCTCCTCTCTCCTGAGGCTGGGTCCAGCCCTCCCCTCCCCTGAGGCTGGGTCCAGCCCTCCTCTCTCCTGAGGCTGGGTCCAGCCCTCCTCTCTCCTGAGGCTGGGTCCAGCCCTCCTCTCTCCTGAGGCTGGGTCCAGCCCTCCTCTCTCCTGAGGCTGGGTCCAGCCCTCCCCTCCCCTGAGGCTGGGTCCAGCCCTCCTCTCTCCTGAGGCTGGGTCCAGCCCTCCTCTCCCCTGAGGCTGGGTCCAGCCCTCCTCTCTCCTGAGGCTGGGTCCAGCCCTCCCCTCCCCTGAGGCTGGGTCCAGCCCTCCTCTCTCCTGAGGCTGGGTCCAGCCCTCCTCTCTCCTGAGGCTGGGTCCAGCCCTCCTCTCCCCTGAGGCTGGGTCCAGCCCTCCTCTCCCCTGAGGCTGGGTCCAGCCCTCCTCTCTCCTGAGGCTGGGTCCAGCCCTCCTCTCTCCTGAGGCTGGGTCCAGCCCTCCTCTCCCCTGAGGCTGGGTCCAGCCCTCCTCTCCCCTGAGGCTGGGTCCAGCCCTCCTCTCCCCTGAGGCTGGGTCCAGCCCTCCCCTCTCCTGAGGCTGGGTCCAGCCCTCCCCTCTCCTGAGGCTGGGTCCAGCCCTCCTCTCTCCTGAGGCTGGGTCCAGCCCTCCTCTCTCCTGAGGCTGGGTCCAGCCCTCCTCTCTCCTGAGGCTGGGTCCAGCCCTCCCCTCTCCTGAGGCTGGGTCCAGCCCTCCCCTCTCCTGAGGCTGGGTCCAGCCCTCCTCTCTCCTGAGGCTGGGTCCAGCCCTCCTCTGAGAATCGATGTCGATTGGCCAGGCGTGTGTGTCGGGGGTGGTACCAGCACAGCGGTGATCATCTGGTGTGGGTCAGCACCACCCTCCACCTCTGCTCTCAGCAGACACAGTGAACAGGGGCGTCTGGGGGGACGTACGCAAGCAGGGTCACGGTCAAGTTTCAAGATGATCAGCTGTTTGTGACGAGGACAAGGACAGGTACAGGACCTGCTCCTCTTCATAATCCTTAGCCATCTATCTGAACCTTGGATGATAATCCAAGCCTATCAGAAATACCGTCAATCCTAATTTATGTGATCGGCTTTACTGATCAACAACATCAACGATACATCACAAGGTAGGAAATTCATGAAGACTTGATGCTGAAATGCGTCAGAGTTTGTGGAAGGTTTAACATGACCGTGCTATGACAAGAAAAGCCATTTAAATTGTTTTCAGAGTCTTGAAGCTGTTGTGGAAGCTGTTTGTTCTAACCACAGTGCCCAGACATCTGGAATCTGACAGCACTGCAGCAACACAGGAAGAGGCCAATCCATCTGCATCAGCAGATTTGTATCTTTTGTCTTTTTTTTTAAATTAATTATTGGTCTATGTTTAGTCATAAAGTGTTCCAGTCAAAGAGAGTTAGTGATATGTGCACATTGAAACATAGGGTCATTCTGGACAAAGACATTCTTGTGACATGACAAGGAACAGCTACGTAGAGGTAGAAGAAGGAAAACCAAATATAAATATGTTACTAAACCCAAGCAGCACATTTAGCAAGTCCTACTCATTGCATTACATGTCATCCCCAGCAGACAGCAGTGATAATCTGCTCTGACAGCAGAACTAACTCCCTGTATTCAAATGTATTCATGATTGACTTCACGTGGTAAGTTATGGTTTGTGAAACGTCTCCAAATAAATTACAGAGAGGGGCTTTAGGGATGTAGGTCTATTTTACATTTATATTTTAGTCATTTAGCAGACGCTCTTATCCAGAGCGACTTACAGTAAGTACAGGGACATTCCCCCGAGGCAAGTAGGGTGAAGTGCCTTGCCCAAGGACACAACGTCATTTGGCATGGCCGGAAATCTAACAGTTTCGATTCAGTTGACCAACATACTGTAACTGGGCAGTAACCAGCTGGCTTGAGATGGCATGTTGGAAGGGGGAGGGAGGGGGGAGGGAGGGGGAGGGAGGGGGAGAGTGACCAGACCTTGCCAGACCTTGACCAACAGACGGGGATTTGACCCTGGATCAGTTTGGGACTGTTTCCATCAGTAACTTCCAGCTCTGTGAAAAAAAAACCCCACAATCCATTTGCATCATAGGGGTTTCAGCCCTCCTCATTTGGTATGACTGCTCTGAAAAACAGCACATCTTATGACTCACACCTGCAAACACAACCAACATCCTCTTGCTTCTTCCCGTTAGCAAACAGAAAAGTACAGTCAGGCGGTGCCCTTGCCAATACTTTACCTAACAAACAAAGTTGTGAGGTGGAACCAGTAACTAATTTCATTAGCAGCTGCCATTTGTGACTGATTAGAGTCTAACTGCATTGCAGCCGGGCGAGGCCTGAGGTCCAGGAGTTTAATAACCAGTAACAATCAATTACCAAACTAATCAGATACGATCAATGGGGCCCTCCTGCAGAGGGGACATAGAGAGGAGGAGGGGGGGGGAAGGACGGGAGAGGAGAGGAGAGGAGGGGAGGAGGAGGAGGAGGAGAGGAGGAGGAGAGGAGCAGAGGAGGAGAGGACGAGAGGAGAGGAGGGGGGGAAAGGACGGGAGGAAAGGAAGAAGGGTGGAGAGGAGAGGAGGAGGAAGAAGGGTGGAGAGGAGAGGAGATAAAGGGAGAGGAGGAGGATTGGGAAAGAAGAGGGGATTAGAAGGGAAAAAAGTGGAGGGGGAGAAGGGCAGATGAAGAGGAGGGCAGAGAAGAACAGAAGAAGGGGAGAAAGGGAGAGAAGAGAGGCGAGGAGAGGAGATGGAAGGAGAGGAGAGGAGAAGAGAGGAGGGGAGAGGAGAAGAGAGGAGGGGAGAGGAGAGGAGAAGAGAGGAGGGGAGAGGAGAAGAGAGGAGGGGAGAGGAGAGGAGAAGAGGGGAGAGGCGAGGAGAGGAGAAGAGAGGAAAGGCGAGGAGAGGCGAGGAGAGGCGAGGAGAGGCGAGGAAGGCCTTGGACGTGAGATCTGGGCTGAAGGGAGAGGGTGTCAGGATAAGGTCTCTGACAGACTTGGTGTTGATCCAACCTCACCATGCTCAAAAACACTGCCAGGGTTGGCAGTGAAAACAGTTTGTTGTGAAACACAGCAAAGTTATAACTTCTAAACCATTCAAACCACTAACTAAGGTTTAGAACTAAGAACAATTGCATCACAATGAACTCTTTTACAATTGGTTCCCCGCTGCAAAAAACACATTACATTTACATTTAGCAGACGCTCTTATCCAGAGCGACTTATAGTAAATACAGGGACATTCCACCGAGGCAAGCAGGGTGAAGTGCCTTGCCCAAGGACACAACGTCAGTTGGCATGACCGGGAATCGAACTGGCAACCTTCGGATTACTAGCCCGATTCCCTCACCGCTCAGCCACCTGACTCCCTATACAGATAAACACAGATTTAATTGGACAAAACAAATAGTAGGGTTAGGAGGGAGGGGCTGTGGACATCCTTCTTCCCTCCACTACTCTGGTCTCCGGCCAAACACACTGGGCCTGTGTGCTCTGATCCAGTCCCCTGTGTCCCAGGCAAGACAGCATCAGTCTAGCAGGGTCTCTTACGTAAAAGCCAGCAGTTCAATATCAGGTCTCTGTTCTTGAGTTCATCATAATCTGCATCCGTCCTGATTACCCTAATGAGGCGTAACTATCTGTCCAGATGGTGTTTACTCATCCCTGCCCCCTGCCCTGTCATCCATCATGACAGATCCTCATCCCTGCCCCCTGCCGTGTCATCCACCATGACAGAGCCTCAACCCTGCTCCCAGCCCTGTCATCCACCATGACAGACCCTCATCCCTGCTCCCAGCCCTGTCATCCATCATGACAGATCCTCAACCCTGCCCCCTGCCCTGTCATCCACCATGACAGACCCTCATCCCTGCCCCCTGCCCTGTCATCCACCATGATATACCCTCATCCCTGCTCCCAGCCCTGTCATCCACCATGACAGACCCTCATCCCTGCTCCCAGCCCTGTCATCCATCATGACACATCCTCATCCCTTCCCCCTGCCCTGTCATCCACCATGACAGACCCTCAACCCTGCCCCCTGCCCTGTCATCCACCATGACAGAGCCTCATCCCTGCTCCCAGCCCTGTCATCCACATGACAGACCCTCATCCCTGCTCTCAGCCCTGTCATCCACCATGACAGAGCCTCATCCCTGCTCCCAGCCCTGTCATCCACCATGACAGATACTCATCCCTGCACCCTGCCCTGTCATCCACCATGACAGACCCTCATCCCTGCTCCCAGCCCTGTCATCCATCATGACAGACCCTCATCCCTGCTCCCAGCCCTGTCATCCATCATGACAGACCCTCATCCCTGCTCCCAGCCCTGTCATCCACCATGACAGACCCTCATCCCTGCTCCCAGCACTGTCATCCATCATGACAGACCCTCATCCCTGCTCCCAGCCCTGTCATCCACCATGACAGACCCTCATCCCTGCTCCAGCACTGTCATCCACCATGACAGACCCTCATCCCTGCTCCCAGCCCTGTCATCCACCATGACAGACCCTCATCCCTGCTCCCAGCCCTGTCATCCACCATGACAGACCCTCATCCCTGCTCCCAGCCCTGTCCTCCACCATAACAGACCCTCATCCTGCTCCCAGTCCTGTCATCCATCACGACAGACCCTCATCCCTGCTCCCAGCCCTGTCATCCTCCATGACAGACCCTCATCCCTGCTCCCAGCCCTGTCATCCACCATGACAGACCCTCATCCCTGCTCCCAGCCCTGTCCTCCTCGTCCACCATGACAGACCCTCATCCCTGCTCCCAGCCCTGTCCTCCTCGTCCACCATGACAGACCCTCATCCCTGCTCCCAGCCCTGTCCTCTTCGTCCACCATGACAGACCCTCATCCCTGCTCCCAGCCCTGTCCTCCTCGTCCACCATGACAGACCCTCATCCCTGCTCCCAGCCTTGCCCTCCTCGTCCACCATGACAGACCCTCATCCCTGCTCCCAGCCCTGTCCTCCTCGTCCACCCCTCATCTCTACCCCCAGCCCTGTCCTCCTCGTCCACCCCTCCTCCACATATTAACTCCACACCAGTCATCTGTCCCATTTGTCCGTTTTACAAATGGACACAGATTGCCAGACGGGGATTCAAGTCATTTCCTTTTGCAATTGAATAATAGGGACCCTATCTCACCCCTGCTCATGCTAAATATCTTCTTTTTTCTGTTCTGATTGGCATGAACAATTTATTTTAATGATGTGCATTATTAAGTTATTTTGGGGATGTTATGGAAACGGGCACTTGAATATGCGCGGGCGGGCTGTTTGTGGCGGGCTGTTTATGGCGGGCTGTTTGTGGCGGGCTGTTTATGGCGGGCTGTTTGTGTTCTGTGCTCTTCGGAGATCTAATCAAGGGGTGTTTTTAGAGAACATGACCTTGCTCTCACTCTTGGTTGCCATCGGTGATAATAATTATGATTAAATTAATGATGCTAATCACGACCACAGAGATCAGCACCATGGACAGCAGCCAGGTAAACCTCTCCTCCTGGCTTCTCACTTCAACTCTTTAAAAACACAAAATTCACACTTTTCTTTTCTGGTACTTCA